>NW_027137831.1:1926423-2089602 GCF_000149305.1 Rhizopus delemar RA 99-880
ATCATAAAAGGCAGTAGAAAGAAATATCATGGTAGCTTTAATTTGCACATGTATGCTTATTTCTTGTCCTTAATCTATATTCTTTACAAAATGTAAGAAATTGCCTTATTTTAAGACAAGAAAAAAAAAGATCGAACCACTGCCCATATTAAAGCTGTTTCATTATGTTGTAAATGCGCTTTTAATGTAATGCTGACCTATAAAAAGCTCAAGCCCTACCTATTACTTTTTATAGAATTAAAAGTGGATACTCCTTTTTTTTTATATTATTAATGCTACTTTCAAGGTCATCGTTTTTATGTTTAACATTAGCACTAGCAGGCTTCTTAAGAGCATTTCAACTGTATTTATCCTCTACTAAAGATCTAAGAACTTCTAATGAAAAAGACCATTGGTATTATAAAGGAATGCAAAATCATTCGCCAACAAAAGGGATTGATCCTAACTTAATCAATCATGCCATTTCATTGCGAGATACAACCGACAAATTGTTTTACTTTGTTCAAGTAAAAAAAAAAAAAAAAAAAAAAAAAAAAGAGGGTAGCTTTATGATAAACAAAGAGATTGACTTGACCGATTGTGTAGGTATCTGATCTTCACATATCCAAGTTTCAACCCAAGGGCCATACAGTTCATTTCTTACATTTTCTTCAATCTTCATTACCTGTGATCAAGTAAGATATCCTTCAATATTAAACAACTATATAATAATACTTCTTAAATAGACCAGAGTTTGTTGTAGTCACTGGCGACTTGATTGATGCTAAAGATAAGACAAGAATAGTATCAGCTCAATATTTAGAAGAGTGGCAAGTGTATAAAGCAGCTGTTGAAGAAGGAGCATCAAATACATCTTGGTACGATATGAGGGGTAATCATGATTGCTTTGATACAGTTGGTTGGAAAGCAGACAACAATTTGTACAAAACCTTTGGAAAAAGCGCAGACTTGTTGGACGCTGGTAAAGGTGTTTACAGTTGGAAATTGACTAAAGATTTTGGGGAGTATAACTTTGTTGTTGCAGATGCTTGGTAAGTCAAGAAAGATATGAAATACAAGAATGTTTCTTATATAGCTTATTAGTCCAAAGAAGGGTCCTTCACGCCCATTCAACTTCTTTGGTTATTTCACAACAAATACAATGAATAGACTTGCTTCGATTATTATACCAAAAAAATATAATCATACATTCTTGGTAAGAAGAAGGAAACTTGCTGTATGTATGCTCTGATACTTTCATAGTTTTCTCATTATCCTACTACAACCTTGTTTACTGGTAAATCATCTGATGGATACACATTTAAAGATTTAGCAACGCACTTTAGCGCATATTTTTGTGGTCATTTGCACAGACTCACAGCTGGTAATAGGGTCTATCTTATTCAGGAACAATTTATCTTAAAATTCATCTTCTAGGCATGGGTGATACATTAAAGTCGTATTATACAAGTACCGATTCTTTGGAGCTAGAACTATCGGATATGAAAGACCACGGATCTTACAGAATTATTGCAGTAGACCATGACTTGATCTCCTTTGTCGATGTCGATTTGCCTATATCACATATACCTACCGTTCAGAATGAAGATGAGATAGTGCCCTTAACAAAGGATGGCAGAATTATTTGGCCTTCCATAAAAATTCATCCAGCACCCGTTGTACTGGTAACAAACCCAAAAGAGTCCAAGTATACCTTACCGACAAAAGAGCCCTTGGAACTCATCCGTAAAAGCACACATATTCGGTTCTTAGTGTTTTCTGAACATGAGCATACACAACTGAAGGTCAAAATATTTGTAGATGGTATGCGCCATCCTTTCTCCTCCCAATTTGTAGGAAATGATGACTTACCTCTTTGGACTTCTGTTTGGGAACCCAGCGACTTTGATGATTTTGAAACGCATACGATTAGAATTGAAGTGACAGCACCCGATGGACAAATAGGTACGGGTGATGTTAGTTTTAGAATGGATGATATGAGGGTTAAGATTCATGGAGGTGTTGGCGAATGGATTACTTGGATGAATATATCTAGTTTGGTAAATAAGATACATGCGTTTACTTTTTTCTTTTTTTCTTTTCAGCTTATAATTCCTCTTCTCTGGTAGCTTCGCTCTCTATGTATATTTGCCATGGTCATGATGATATTAGCTATACTGGCGCCAAAGATATATAATGATTATGAAGAACAACGTCTCGTTAGCCAAGCTACAGGCTTAGAAAATAGACTTTTACTTTATGTTCATGAGATTGATTGTGGAATTTATCCAAGCATTTATGCTTCCATTCACAAGCAAGTATACATCTGGACCCATCGATTTTTACAATTTCCCAAAACACAACCCAGGGCATGGTATGTCTCTTTTGTGTTTTTATTAGCCCTTCTTGATTTGCCTTGGTTCTGGGCAGAGTTTATACCTTCAGGGAAATATCGACATAATGAAGGAATGGGGTACTTTTATTTGTGGGGCCTTTATTTCAGCGATAAGCAATGGATTCCTGTGGATACATGGCTATATGCCATCTTTGAAATAACTTTCACAGTTGGCGTTTTTATTTTATATTTTGTTTGGAAATCTTCTGATTTGCACCTATTTCAATGTAAGGGGTTACATGAAGAAAAGAAATCAGGGCCATTCTTGTACACTCGACTATGGTTTCAACCATTTGTCGTCATATACCTTCTTTGGCGCGCTCTAGGATTAGTGGACCTTGCTTGGTGGTATGGCGGTGTATGGCCAACTCTAGTGTTTAACCTATTGGTATGGTGGCTAGTCGCTGTTGCATATTTTCTATTTTTCGGTAAGGATGGTATTGTTTCTTTGATCAAGTCAAAACAAAACGGAGAAATCATTGCTCCACACCTTGAAATATGTCAGGCTTGCTCTCGTGAACAATAATATATAAATAAATAGAAAGAAAGTTTTATTATTGATACTTTTTCTTTGACCCTGTCTTTCTCTTTTTTGGAGCTGGTATATGAACAGGTTTATCAAGAATACCGTTTAATTCATTTAATATTGTTTGTTGAATACCAGGCGATTCTAGCCAAGATAGGATTTCAACTGCTGGTCTTCGATCAAACGGCTCTGATCTTAGACACATGCTCAAAAGTGCTCTGCAAGTGATACCTGGCACTTCACGGTTTATCAAAGCACGTATATTGTAATCGTCCTCAAGTGTTTCACGCAGCCCTTTAAGATCTGTATCGAATATGCCAGGCCACGGTTCCATTCCTGAAAGCATCTTCCAAACAAGCGCACCTAGTGCAAATATATCTTCTGCAGCAGGATCAATTAAATAAGGAAAGAGCGAATGATCGTTACGATTTCGTGGTAAGGTCTTTATGGATCTATAAAACCGATATCCGTGATCTGGCTTGGCCATAACAAAAGGTAAGCTTTTACACCATATAACAAGCTCTTCTGCAGTCTTTGGCTTCACTTCATCTCTATAGATATTCATTTCATCCGAATCGACCCACCATTTGGCAGCATCTTTTGGATCAAAAAAGACTGCTTTTCCAAAATCAATCAAAAACAAATCAACGCCAAAACTCCCATCATCAAGCGGTTTAAGATTTTTTGAATTGACCATGAAGTTAACAGTGGATATATCACGATGAGCGATATTGAATTCATGAATGGTGCTAATAGACCTTAGTACTTGCGTAATCATATGTAGTCTTTGATGTGCTGATAGTTTGGGGTGTAGTCTCAAAAATTGCTTAAGGGTCATTTCATACCGCTCCATGGTTATGCCTATCACCTCTGTTCCATCATCTTTCCAAATGATTTCTTTTACTAGGCCGATATGATTTCTGTTCCGTAAAGTAGAATAGCTCACTATCTCGTTTATACGTTGCGACACTGTGGATCGTTGAAAGGTTTGAACAACTGTCTCATTGTCTATAAAATAAACCTTCTTAAAATATCCTTCTGCGTCAGCCTCCCTATTTGTTCCATTTTTGTATTTTTCATTATAAACAGCATCTATGTTTAATTTTATACAAACTAAAAAAAAAAAAAAAAAAAAAAAAAAGAGGTTAAATAAAAAGAGTCAATCTTTTTTTCAATTTACATTCTGCAAGCTCTTTCCAATAACGAGAAAAGTTGGATGAAATATCTTGCATAAAGCAATTCTTCTTTTTATACAATGTATGGTTGTCATCTATCTTTTCTTCTTTATCACGTTTTCTATAGACAAAGAGAGAGAGTACTTGTTAATTTTTTATAAGATCAAATTTACTTCTTTTTGTACCTTTCTCGTATATATTGGCTTTGTGAACCCATCTTATACCCAGAAATAGCATTTGTTACATACTCATCATAACATAACGTAAGAAAATCCAAGCATGAGCCCATAATGGCATTAATAAACTGACGTGTCATTTCATTGAATCTGGCTGTTTTTATATCCTCTTTTGTATTAAATATAATTTTCTTCACCGTTGAGAATGGGTCGTTAAATAAACAATTTACTAGGTTTTTGGACACTACGCGTTTGATTGTATCTGTTCTAGCAATCCTCACTTTGATCCAGCCTTCAAAACGGCCAGTCTCAGGATTATTCTCAAAATGATGAAATTTTCCCAAAGGATGAACGACTGCAATGTCGGCTGTTATTATAACGGTCTCTGTGTCGTCCTCAAAAGGCACTGTTTTGGTGTTGAAAAATAAAACGAGGATAGAGTTCACATTGTCTCTAGCCTCCAATAGCATTTCTCTGCCACTGTTCACAAATAATCGATGCAAAGGCCGTCCTTTGTCTTCTTTTAATGCTTCTAAAAGAGAATAGTGTACTTGCAATGAATCCCATTGAATGTTAACTGTGTACAACTGACTGTATAATTATAAAGATTAGTTTTATATTCATCCACTTCTATAAAAAAATTGATAACTTTTACACATGCCTTTCTTTTCGAAGTGTCATAAATTCATAAATAGGTGTATCGCAATTTTCTTCTAATACTTGATCCGAGCTATCAACCTATAGGCTTAGTTTTATGATAAAGGCATTCGTGTTTTTTATTTTACATACGCGTCTTCTTTTAGTGTTTCATAGAATGGAATTTTTTGTAGATCAGTTTTAAATTCTTCATAAGAACCGTAACCAGAACTAAACAACTTTGTTTCAATTTCTTTTAGTGTAAGCAGGTGTTCCAAGCTTTCTTTTTTTGAGTATATTTTGTCTAGAGCATTTATTGATTTACGAATAAGATTACTATCCAAATCAGTGTGTTCTTTGTTCATGTTCATAATTAATCAACAAAGAAGAAAAAAGGGGAATTTAAACCTTTTGATAAAATGCATCCAGAACGCAGTCACTGAACACAAATCTAAAAACTATTTTTTTTTATTTTGTTTTGCATCAGCAGTAATTTGAAACATATTTGGTTTATGAAACTTGTCTTCTTGCTTCTTTTTCACTTTCTTCACTTTTCCAGTGTCATACTCAAGGTCATAAGAATCAACCTTTTTTCTTTTAGACTTGAGCTTCTTTAACAAGACTTTTCGTTGGGGCTCTACAGTTGTTCCAATGTCATCATCCCAAGTGCCAATATTATCTTGAAATTGATTATCTGATATTTTTGCAAGCAAAACTTCTTTTACTTGAGAACTCTTGCTTTGTTCATTTTCCTTTTCAATCAGATTTTGAAGTTTATCTCTTTTAGATCTCATATTTTCATCATGGCTAACAACAATAGCAGCTTTGTTTTCTACCGTTTCTTTTTTGCTTGCCTCTTCAAGTGCTATTTTAAGCTGCTCTGCCCTCTCATTTTCTTCTTCATTATCGCTTTCATGTTTAATATACATTATTTCACCTTCATCTTCAGCTTCAATCTCCTTTTCTTGTTTTATTTCAACTTCATTCTTCTCTTCAACCGACTTCACATTGACTTTAACCGGCTCTTTTTTTTCTCGTTTCACAGGATCAGGCACAATATGATAGAAGAGCATAGAAGCCTTTTCAGCCAATAATCTATTTACACTCACTTGCTGTACATTTTCATTATCCATGCAATACCAAATTCCATTTGAGCTTTTCACGTAGGATACATAATGCCCATTGTGCAAACTCTCTCCTGTATGAACAATCACTGCATATAGTTCGTATTTCAACTTTACGTGATTCACTTCAGATTCTGTAACTGTTCGCTTTATATCCAACACTTGTTCAAATTTAATATATTTGCTGATCTTGCTGCTGTCAGTCGAATTGAACCGCTTTAATTGAATCGCAAGTACTTTGGGTGGTCTATATATACTTTTTTCTCCTTTAAATTCACCTTCATGCTGACAGCTTTTATAAAATTAAAAACCTATGTTGACTCTTCAAAAACAGAGTTTGCTTACCTTGAGCATTCAGTTTTCATGCTTACTTGCTCTTTAAAATGCTTTGTCAAACAACGTTCAAGCGAACTACACTGCAGAAGATCCAAACTTAAATCCATCATAAAATCATATTTGTTGTCTAATTTGTTGCATGCTGGACATCGAACTTTATTCTGTATGTACCCTCCAAACACTTGACATAAAGCTGTGGTTTGCTGAACAAGTTTGTCTTTAGATCTAACATTATTTTTATGTTATTTCCATCATATATGCAACGGCTTCAATTGTTTACCCTTTTTCCAGTATAAGAGAGCTTTGAATTTGGTCAAAGAAATATTTCCAAACATTATAAACATCTTTTGTAGTGGCATTTCTCATTTCTAATCAAAGAATATTAACAAAGTATCTTTTGTTAAAACAATCAAACATACGTTTTATCTTTCCAGCAAACACTCTAGGCTGTAATGTGTATGTTTGACCTTGTAAAGCTGTTCTAATATGATCTTCAACCGCGCAAGCAAAACAATGCTCTTGGCTTGCACCTAAAAGTAAAAGAAAATATTCATAAGGCTTTGTCAAGTGAAAAAAAAAAAATCTTACAATTTGAGCTGTGCCTTCTTTCCATACAATAATTTGCAAGTACAGGGGTATAAGTAAGTGTTTGTAGAACGGCATTGAGTGATGAAAGTTGACCAAGATCTTTTAAACCAGGACCAATAGGATGAATATTTAACCAACCAAAGTTAAGCTTATCTGAAGAAAACAATACTTTGGATGGAGACTCAAATCCATTAACATCTATTTTGTCCAACATGTTATTATTGTCTTCATTTTTGTTGTAAGCCGAAGAAGAATAAACAACGTCTGTTTCACCGTTGATAGGTGTAAATTTTTGTTTAAAGAGCTCTAATTTTTGATCAACATAGCGAGATTTTCTAAATTTGATACTTCTGTTCAACAAACTTTCAATATTATTCTTTTGTACTGGGTTCTTGTTCTTATTGAATATTTTGTTGAACTGATCGTTATTTTTTGTCATTCTGTTCAAGAGTAAAAAGAGTATGAAAATTTTGTCTTGTCAAAAAAAAAGGTCACTTCAATCAATTGTGTAACAGTAAGCGGAACTAAAGGCTGGAAGAACATGACTTGTCTGATTTCTAGAACTTTTCATATTGGACAACTAAACGATGAAAGATAATATGTATTTTAAGCTCATATTCTTTAACACTTATGCTCTTTAAAAGAGCATTTCGTTTGACACAAAGCAAATGTTGAATATTTTGAAAAAAGGTAACATTTAGTATAACACTTACAATGCGTCCTATTGTAAGATATGTATCAATTTTATCCTCAAATTTCTTTTTTTTTAAAAGTTTTTATAAAAAGTATTACAAAAAGGGTTTAAGACAGCAAATATAGTAAATGAAGTAGTTAATTGAATAAGAAGTCTAGGTCTTATGAAGGGAGTAGTCTGAAAACAATCGCTACACATATATTTAAAAAATATATTCTTTGTTTGTAGTGCAGAAAGCTTATATTTATCCATTAGTAAAGTTCTTACATATCTAGTTAATCAATAAAGAGCTGTCAATAATAATATCAGTAAACGATTGATAGTTTTATATTAAATTATGTCAACCCTGATGTTTCATTCTGTTAAATCATTATATCTTATTCTACTTGTGACAATAGCAAGCTTTTTATTCTAACAGTAAGATATCCTTTCAATACATTAACTTTTATTTCAGTGAATCTTTGGTCCTTTAGATTATCTTAATTTACTTATTTATTTGTACAGTTCATTCAATGTGCTGGTCACGTCACGAAACGGCACTTGAATAAAACTCTTGCAAAAAACTTGACAATTTTATTTTTCCTACTTTCCTTTTTCTTTAAATTTACAATGGCACAAGGTAACGCATGGTTTTAAAAATGAAACGTGCATGGACCTTCTTTTTGTTTCATGTTTCCCAACTTTCAAATCATAAACTAATTTAATATGTTTATAGTTCCTCGTAATTTTCGTTTGCTAGAAGAATTAGAAAAAGGAGAAAAAGGTCTTGGAGATGGTGCTTGCAGTTATGGATTGGCAGATGACGATCTTTTAATGCATAACTGGCATGCTACTATTCTTGGTGCTCCTCATGTAAGCTATAAACTATAAAGCGACGTTTTTCTAACTTTGTAAATAGTCTGCTCATGAAAATCGCATCTACAGTTTAACAGTTTATTGCGGAGACAATTATCCTAATCAACCCCCATCTTTTCAATTTGTTTCAAGGATTAACTTGCCCAGCGTTAATCCTCAAAATGGAAAGGTAAATTCATTCTGTTTTAAAAAAAAGTAAACAAAACAAACAATAACAATAAAAATAGGTTGAACCTAGTCGTTTACCATGTCTCGCTAACTGGAGAAGTAATTATACACTTGAAACCGTATTGACTGAATTGAGAAGGTAAAAAATAAAGAAAACATGGGGCGTTGTGTTAAACAACTTTAAATTTTCTATAGAGAGATGGCCACAGTGGGTAGAAAACTGCCCCAACCTCCTGAAGGTACAACTTTTTAAATAAAAGTAAATTCAATTGTATTTTATTGCTACGGAGTCTTAAATTACAGTGATTTTGCATTATGGTCGGAAGGTTCGGGACATTGTCATAGCAACTTGTATTTTTGCCTTTCTCCTTAAACTGTGCCTCTGAATTTGTTGATGGTCGATGGAAAAGAGAAACAAAGTTTAAATTGTGATTTAAAGCGTGATTTAAAGCCTGATAATGATATGACCGGGTTTATTTCGATTTTATGAGTTAAAGTTTTGATTCTTTAGAGATAAACTAAAGAGGGATTACTAAGAACAAAGGTATGGCTATATACAGTAATGAACCACCGAAAAAAGTGGACATAGTAAGAAATAAATTTGAGCTTTGTTACTAAGCTTCAGTAAAATTGATGTTGTTCTCCACGGCGCGATCAGAGCCTCTTTTTCCACTGCAATAATTAATGTGAGCGTCATGTATCAATGGGCTTGCTACTAGTTCTACATCAAAAATAGGTAATGATTGTACTAATAACAAGAATAGTAGAGCCAAAGAAGCAAAGATGAGTGAGTTCATTGTAATAAAGTAAAGAAGAAATAGGCAAAAAAAAAAGAGAGAGAAAGAAAAGAGATAACGAGGAGACATTAATATTTTTTTAGTTTGTGGTACTGCCCTAAAGAACTTGCTCAAAGATAATATGTGACTTTAAAAAGTGTGTAAGTGTATGACTCGGTTACTTTTCTATTTAGAAGTGGATCACACTAGCTTCATATTATGGCACGTTTTGCCAAGAAAAAAAAGAAGGCGGTTTATGTTTTTAAATAACAAAGCTAAAGGTTTACCGACGAAAACCACTTGTGGTTTCTATAATTATATTAATGACCGAAATGAGACCTTTATTAAATTGATTTATTTTAGGCCAATTTGTATGTTTTCATAACAAGGGTATTGTTAATACGGATAAAGGAAAAGGGTTTCTTTTTTTTTTAAAAAAAAATAAGACAGTTACAAAATATCCTCATAGTTCTTTAAAGACGCGTTTAATGAATTTATATTTGGCTTTTTCTGTACTTTGTTATGATTTCTTTGTACTAGATAATAGTTTATTGTATTTTAGTTCTTTTTATAACCTTAGCATTTGATCCGTGAATAAGCACGCTATATAAGTAAACCTTATATAAATTTGTAACTGATTAGATAGCCTTAGGTGTATGACATCAGTTAAACCGAGAATATTTTACCTTATGTAACCGACAATATAACCACACAAGTTTTTCTTTTATTTTGCTTTTATCAACAGCAGTAAAAAATGCTGCTCCGAATATTAAAGAGCAACAATAAGTTGTTTTTTCATAAGGAGTATCTTTTTTTATTAGCATAGTTGGGGTGTAGATAACATGATCTTTTCTTTCTACTCATTATTATTCAAATATCTTGACTATACGCGTACCATAACGACGCAAAGACTAGAGATCTGCATAAATATTTCAAATTTTGGGTATGATCATCCCTGTGGCTTAGCATGTTACCCTCTCTTTTTGAACTTTTAAAAATTACTTTTTATCAAAAATCCTCCACCAAAAAATGGCATCTGCAATTCCTGAGGTTATTAAAGCCAAAAAAACCATTGATTATTCAGTAAAGCATTCACTTCAAAACACTTGGACTTTATGGTTTGATAATCCAGGCAAAAAGACAGATGCTCAATCTTGGGCTGATAATTTGAAAGAAGTCAGTTCCATTGAAACTGTCGAAGACTTTTGGAGGTAAGGTAACAAGTGTAGTTCTTTTATAACAATATTAATTTCCCATGAAAAGTACTCTCAACAACGTTTGTAAAATTAACCACCTTGCTCCCAATTCCAACTTTCACCTTTTCAAACAAGGTATTCGCCCTGAATGGGAAGACCCTGCCAATGCTGAAGGTGGCAAATATGGAATTCAGTTTCCCAGAAGTAAAACAGGTGATGCTATTAATGATTACTGGATGAATCTTGTAAGTTATACAATGATATGTATATTTAAAGTAAAATCTAAACAACATATAGCTTTTGGCTGTTATTGGTGAGCAATTAGCTATAGAAGATGAAGTATGCGGCGCTGTAGTTTCTGTAAGAAAGTCCTTTTATAGAATTGCTTTATGGACTAAAACAAGTAAAGACGAAGAGCAAACCGAAAAAATCAGGTAAAATGCTATACATATATAATTAAAGAAAGACTAACAAATATAAAGTAAACAACTCCGAGATGTTTTAAATCTTCCAGAAGAGATTACTATTGATTTTGTACCCCATGTTGATTCTACTGCTAAAGTTGCAGCCACTTTAGCGTCTACAACTCTTGAAGAAAATGTAACAACTGAGGAAGAGTCGGCTACTACTAAAGAAGAAGCTTAAACTATACTTTGCGTATTATAAAAATATTCGAATGTGTGTGTATCAAATAAATGTTGTTTATATTATTGTAAAAAAAAAGTTTAAATAAACTTATAAATTCTGAAGATAAAGGAAAGGGAATAAATTAATTTATGCAAAGAAAAAAAAAAAATACAGTACTGTTTTTTATAATTTTATACGGAGACACTGTGCTGAGGTAGCAGAACAAAATGGACGCATCATATATTCTTACTTTGACTACAAAAATCAATGTTCGTTGAATAACAAGTTCATTGAGTATTCAAGAAGAATACTATATGAGAACATTATACTATTTAGCTAAAAATAAAATAAGAATATCTTACGTCAAGCAATAAAATATACAAAATAAAAAACTTTTTAATCTAGATTTCAAGCTTGAAAGTATAGTAATCAGGATCAAAATGATGTACACGAACATAACCATCTTCACCACCACTTGAATAACTTCCTCCATCTGGGTGAACAGCGATTGTATTGATAGGACCAAAGTGACCTCTAACACGACCAACTTCTTCTTCTAAAATCTTATGATAGAATCTACTTTCGAATTTACCCTGTCTAGCAGACGTTGTTGTTACATTCATTGCATCTTGACCACCACCAATAATAACAAATTCTTGATGCTTAGGTGTAATAGATGCAGAGTTGAGTGGTGTATCCGCAGTATAGGTTTTCTTTATGTCCAGTGTGGCGGCATCAATAATCTTTGCACTTTTATCTTTTGAAGAAGTAATAAAATATGTACGATCGCTGCTAGGTTGCATATCAGACAAAATGCTTTCATGTGCTTTGATGGACTTGATCTTTTCATTAGCTTTCCAGTCCCATTGACAAACAGTGCCATCTTCATGGCCAGTGATGATATACTTGTCTAAAGAAGACCATGAAGCTACAACAGCTTTCTTTCCATTGTTAATGATAACAACAATAGGTGTATCGGATTCTAACAAGTAGTTATGTGAGTATAATTTATTGTTTGGAAAGTACGAAACTTACGAGTGCCGTTAATGTCACTGTTAATAGGATAAACTGTTACAGTTCCTGAATAACCCATACGTTCTTCGGTCACACATAAAACCATAGAACCATCCTCACTAAATTCAACACGCTTTACTGCTGTCTTGAATTCCCATGTCTTCAAGCATCGGCCAGTTTGAACTTCCCAAAGTTTGCAAGAATTGTCTGCTGAACCAGTGACAAGTAAAGTTGAGTCAGCTAACAAAAAAAAAGTCAATCGTTGATTTTCATTCTACAACAAAAGAAGAAGAAAAAAAACTGGAATGTGCTATACCATTTACATCAATTGTCCAAATACTTCCTTGATGATCAGTATAGGTACCCAATCGTTCTCCATTATGAGAATACCAAACATTGGCAACTTTATCTTTAGAAACTGTAAAGAGTAAATCTCCCTCTCTATTGTACTTGATCTGTGTTAAAGCACGAGTATGACCTTGAAGTAAAATAGGTCTCATTATATTATGGCAAAGAAGAAAAAGGAACTACAAAAAAAAAAAATAAAAAGAGGCTTCAACTCAAATTTGTTTTCCGCTAAATCCGGACCGAACAATTTGTTACGTGTATGCCGCAGTTGCAAATGATTTTTCTTAACAACGGCATGAAAATTACTATGTTCGTTCATACTGTACAGCATTTCCAAAAATTAATGTCATTTTTTTGAAAATTTTATAATACAAATTATACAGAAAACGACATTTGGGTGCGACATTAATTTTTGGAAATTCTGTACAGTGTTTCCAACAAGTAATGACACAGCCAATTAAAATCAATGTCATACTTTTAGAAATGAAGTCACTTTTCTTTGTAATTTTTGGAAGCAGACAAGCTCCGACGATGTTGAAAAAAAAAAAGGAGAGCAATTTTTTTTTGTTCTCTCACATCACCTTGTTATACTTTCCATGCTACCAGAAGACTTGTTGCTGTTTCGCTTGGATCTCAAGCATAGATAGTAGCCGCTCTATTTAAGGGTGGCCAAAATTTTTGGAATATCCACCCTTAAATAGAACATATCCTTAAATCGAAATTCGTAGCTGTTAAAAAATTGAAATCACTTAATATGTGTTGTAGCTGCATTATATATATGTTTGTACAACATGTTTCCACATAGGCCACTGTTGGTTGATATAGATTTGGTAACTGTGTAAGAACATTAACAAATCAAAACTTGCTTAAGACTTAATCAAAGTTGCTGGAAGTATAATATACGAATCGTAGGCTCAAAATAATTTTGACAAGAATAAATATGACATAACAAAATTTATTTTCTTTGATTAGATTCTATCTATAAAAAAATGTCTAATAATAAATCTGTACGCCTTTCTTTCTCAAAAAATTGAGCTTTTGGATCAAAATGCTACTGATCGACTTAACCAAACAGAATTAAGTGAATGGACTATGAAGAAATTCAATTTAGATCAACCACTTGCCTAACAGACTATATCAAACATTCTCAACAATGCTGAAACGTTATATAGTAATATTAATGTTGTCAATAATGGCAAAAGTCTAAAAACAACACGCTATCCTCAACTTGATGAAGACCTATTGCTTGAGTGGAGTATAGAATTCTTGAAAATGAAACTTCATTTTCTTCTGGATGGCTAACCAAACTTTTTAAGCGAATTGGAGTAAAATGCAGGCCAATGCACAGTGAAAGTGCCTCAGTAGACATCACTTCTGAAAACATTCAGAACGAATTGAGGAAGATAGAAGAACTTCTTGGGCCATATGATCCTATAGATATCATGAACTTTGATGAAACAGGCTTATATTACCAGCAACCACCAAGAAGAACCATACGTTCCGAGTCGCTTGGTGGCCTAAAAAAAAAGTAAAGCTCGTCTGACAGTTGAATTGCTCTGTAACTCGGATGGGACTTACAAAGGGCAACCAATTGTTATCGCACAATACAAGAGCCCCAAATGTTTTAAAGCAAGAGCTAGTTTGTCATTCATGATTGCAATTGGAAAAGAAAAACATGAAATTGAATACCATTATTCTACTAATGCTTGGATGACAACATGCGTGAAAAAGTTAAATGTTGTCTATGGAAGACAGAATCGAAGAATTGCTTTTCTTTTGGATAATGCATCCGTTCATAAAATAAGAATTCTGCTCAACAATATTAAATTGATATTTCTTCTAGCAAACACGACTAGCAAGCTACAGGCTCTTGATGCAGGTAAGCTATTATTTGTTGATAAAATGCTATATAAGCTGTCTTTTTGTTTTACAGTTTTTTCATTCATATTTTGTATACACAGGAATTATTGACAACTTTAAGGCATACTTCCGAGCCCAGCAGTACGACCGTGCTTTATGTCTGTATATCAGTAAAAAGTTGGATAATCCGAATGTTTACAAAATGAATCAAGCTTAGGCTATGTTTCTTCTAGCTAATGCATGGCTTAAAGTAAAACCAGAAACAATAAAAAACTGCTGACAGCATACAAAAATATCGGCATTTAAAGAAAGAACAATTTGTGATTTTGAGCTAGTGGAGTATCCAACAAGTGCTTTGCCATCGGAAAAGGAGATTGTTGCCGGACTAAATGGAATACTCCCAGATCTCCCTGGGAACTTTGACAACAAGGTTACTGATGTTAGCTAGTTGAACCTTGAAGCAGATGAAAGCGAGATGATAGTATGTTATACAACAAGCACTGCTAGTAATGAAGAAACGGCAGAATGCAACATAGATGAAACAGAAGAAAATGTTAATACAGAGCAAGATGAGCAGCGTGTCGATATAGTAGAGTGTAAAAAACAGTTGAGAAAAGCCTATGAAACTATTCTCATGTATGAAGTTCCTTTGGACGATCTTGATCGTAAATTACATCGTCGAATTCGAATGAGATTAGCTGACACTTGTGCTGAATTAAATAAGACAAAAAAGGAAAACAGATGTTCGATCTTATTTTACAAAGGTAAAAAATTTATTGTTAGAGTGCTCCAAAAAACTATCACTTATAAAAACTTTTTCTATTTAGTAGTAAAAAATATTTGCGTTGCACCCTTAAATAGAATAGTGGTATAGTAGTACTTATGCTGGGGACCTATGCTGTTCTTTAGAAATACACCTATAAATAGAAAATACCCTTAAATCAGGCACCCCTAAATAGAGCGGCTACTGGTCCAGGTTCAGATATATTCACCAAGTACATTGCTCAAGACCAGCGAGTGGTCGACTTAGTTACGAACGCCATCTTCCATGTTCCCGCTGGCACCTACATCAGTACAAGCACGCTCTTTAAGGACGGCACCAATTGTGACGCCTTGTATATTTCTGTGTCATCCAATTTGTCAGGCCTACCACCGATTATTCTCGAGTTTCAACGAACTGTGAATATGGAATTTTTATGTAGAAGTACCAGATGCTGCTTGAATACCTACGACCGTTTCTGCTCCTCGCCTATATTAGCGGTTTTTTTGTACTAACGGCATCCCCTTCCATCCTTCACAGACACTTACAAAGTCCCATTCTATCCATTGCCTCAATATGCACCGCCGACTACAATTGCCTGAAACGATAGTGGATCCTCTGTCCTTCCTTCTGAACAAATTACCTCATCGAACTCTACATTCCTTTCGAGCAGTCCTTCCTTGGCCCCTCAGATGGCCTACTATCTGTACCATCCTCCATGAGTTCGACTACTTATGCCATGACAAGATTCCGCCTTCACCACCACCCTATACTGGGCAAAGACTCCTCGAATGGCTTCCCAATGTCTCCCGCTAGTGTTTCTTACACGTGTCACCGTTTCTTTCTCTTAAACATTTTTACCCTTGATCCCATAAGGGGTTTTTAGCTTCCACTCATTCTATTTTGATCTGCCCCGGGCGAAAACGATGAAAACTAAGTCATCATGCGCCCATTTGGGGGTTTTAATCTTATTTGTAAATAAAGTAAATGTTTAAACGTACTAACGGCATCGCCTCAACTTCAATCTCAAACAATATCACTAGTCACCATCGCTTGCCGTATTGTCAAGCAGTCCCCTGTTTCACCTTTGCTGACGACGAATTATGATTACGAAAGACACCATTCAGCCTTTGATTGACAAAGATGACAAACTGCCACCTTTAGCAGCACTTTCCCACTTCATTATTGCAGGCAAGCTCAGTATCATCGACATAGAGCACAATGACGACGAGACAATTCAATCTTTGTACCGCTTGGCAATGGACATCTTCCCCTGTGACGTCCGAGATGGCGGTGGCTTTGAGCCAGCAATTACTGCATTGAACGAGATGGGGCAGCAGTTCAAGAAAATCACCAAGGAGATCCCATCGAATCCAAATTGTGCCGTGACATATTCTGAGGATGGTGAAGCCTACTGCATCAAAATGAAGAGGAAATTCGACGAGGCAATGGACGGCAACCGTGCAGTAACACCCATGTACGAACCTGAAGTGCCTAAGTGCAATTTGACCAACGACACAACTCACAACGAGATCAACTCTCAAAAACGCAAAGATCAGCTCATCAAATTCGTAGATGAGTTTAAAGTGGCCTTGAACGGACGCCGTATGAACTGGCATGATTGCTGGAAGGAAGGACGAAGCCATGGTATCATTACGCATTACACCAACTATGAGGTCATGAAGAACGCGTATCATCGAGCTAAGCAGCAACACTCTTTACCCTCCCTTTGATCTTATATCCTTTTATATTCTCACATATATCCCATCATTTTTTTCATTAGTCAATAAACGAAGTACTTTGGTTGTTTCCTCATGGTTGTATATACAGTTAAATAAAATAGTTCAATCTTCAAAGACTTATTTTGACTTTAAATTATTTTATAACTTACTTCAATTTCGTATGACACAATGATGCCAGAGAATCTACAACGAATCAAAATACAACAAATATGCTCACGGAACATGCTCACGATGCTCATGGTTGATTTCTAGAAAGAAGTTTTACGAAAATTTTTTTTTTTTTTTGTTTGATTTGTTTGATTTGTTTGGGTTATTACAAAGGTTGTCTGTTTCGACATTTATCCCAACACTAGTAAGAATGCGAGACGAGCCCTTTGAAATGACTTTGCTTCACATTGTTGCAGGCTTCGGTGATCCTATTGGACAAATTGTCTTCCTGCAAAAATCTATGACGCTTAACCTTACTCTTTGCTACTGCCCAGAATTGTTCAATTGGATTAAGCTCAGGGGAGTAAGTAGGAAGATACACACATTTATATCCTCGATACTCAATATACTTCTTTATGCTTTCATGTGTGTGGATGGGTGCTTGCCATTTCATCGAGAGTCGTTTTTAAGAAACTGATGTAATGGCCTGTTACAGTTCCTGAGCTTATGTATCCTTCAGCCTTTCTCTTCTTTGCAGGTCTTGGTTTCTTCACACCGACTGCAATCAAGCCTGCAGCAGAGATAGCGCCCAATATAGACGTTGTATTTGCTCTCGTTGTAGGTCGGGTAACAATAGCTTGAGTACCTTTTTTGGACCAGGCTCTTGAGCGCTTCATGTTGATGTCGAAAGCAGACTCATCAAGAAATACGCAATTCGTCAAGAAGTTCATGTCTTTTCGTTCCCATTTAGAAACCTAATTGCATCGCTCCTCAATCTTTGCTGGACTGTTTCTCTCAATAGAATGAAAATCTGCTTTTTTCAACGAAAGGTTGCGCTCACGTCTCATAAAGTTATTAACTGTGTTGCGTGATACTTTAAGATCATGAAATCGCTTTAATAAATGCTCAGTCACTTCAACAACAGTAGCAGAGGGATTAGCATCAATGAAGTCGATGACAGTTGTTTTATGCTCTTCACTTAAGATACATTTACGACCTACTTTTTTATAGTTATCAAAAATACTGTCAGGGCACACATTATATTGGCTGATCCATCTATAAGCTGTTCGAGGGTGAATGCCCAACTGTTTTGCTGCAGCTGATGTAGTCATACATTTTTCAATCTTCAGTTCGAAAAACCTAACTTTATCCTGAACTGTATAACGCACATAGTCTCGTTTTGGTTTTGCGTCCTTCATACGAACATCATCAATTTTTGGCTTTTCTGACAACATTGGGCAAGTTAAAGATTCATTAGGGATTGCATTTCCCAAGTACTCTGTATGAGTAGCAATAGTTTCAACAATAAATTCATTCTGATCAACAATGTAGTCCATGGGCTCAGGACCACATTCTCATCAACAACATTTCCATGTCCAAAAAACCAGGAGAAAAAAAAAATATTCGCTTTCTTTTTATATTTTTTCAGGTGCCAAGAATCACGACGTGATTTCTAAGCAAGTGACCATTTCTAAAAATATGACATTGATTTTGATTGGCTGGTGATATCAATTTTGGTCAACCAATGACATTGTTGATTGGCTGTGTCATTACTTGTTGGAAACACTGTATGAAATAGTTAAATTTGAAGGTATCTTGAAAAGCAATAGTATCAATATGTATTTCATTTTATTAATCTCGATCTGAACAATAATTGAATAGTGGAGTTGTTGATTTGTCCTGTCACAGCGTAGCTCTTAATGGCTGCAGGTGATGTTGATAGATATTTCTATTCAGGATGAGAAAAAAAGTGGCACATTAGACTTTTAAAGTAGAACCTGGGGCAAGGGAAGGCACCATAATGATGAAAATCTTAAATGACACAGGTTAGCTTAAACCAATGCAATAACAACATAAAAACATGAATAGAAATTTAATTTCTTTTCTTTTGACTCATTACTTGCTATTATCACAATGTGTCTGAAAAATAAATATTGCTCATTCTTTGTATTATGTGCATCTACAGACATCGTTTAGTCTATAGTATTCTTTTTTTTTTTTTTTTTTTTTTTTTTGTAGATAGAAATAATATTTCGATATATACAGAGTGAAGGATTTTCAATAACTCCAAATTTATTTATTTTTTAACAGTGAACTTGATATTAAATACAAGAAAATAAACAAATGCCATGGATAATAGGATTAATTGTTTCATCTAGAATTCGTTGACCATCAACTTGAAACTCCATTTATTATCGAGGATACGGTTGCCCAGGATAAGGAGTGATTGGGCGCCCAGGATAAGGAGGGTTGGGAATAGGAGGAGGAGAAGAAGGTCTAAAAGAATATACCATTATAGAGAGTCAATCGATTTGATAAAGAAGCCAAAAAAAGCGGATTATTTTCGAGATATTTATACATAGTCCTACTTGTTGTCAGTTAATATAAATTGACATCTTTTTTCGACTTAATGATCATATGTCAAGACAAAGATGCCAAGCTCAATTTATGTCATCCTTATAAAAAGTTGACAGGTTTCATTTTCCTTCCAATTTGCCTTGATCATTTACTACGCTTACCTGCCCTTTATTTTCATTTTTTTTATTCATGATAATGGTAAATGTACGCCACTAAGCTTTTTATTGTATTTTTGTTTTGGTGATTTATTTCATGGCATCATTGGTTTTTCTTTTATAGGCTACTTTAGATAAATCTATAAACCATGGTCTGTGTGTATTGCTTTCATTTAGCACAAGTTGAAGTGCAAATTTGCCTTCTTTCTTTGTCCTAAACTTCATAGGTTAAAGTGCATTATATAACATGTTCAAATCAAATCATAGACGATACTTTCTATTCAAACAATAAGTACATGTTAAAAAATAGCAGAACAAATTTACTACTGCAATATAGACCTTAACAGTAAAACAAAAAAACAAAAAACAAAAAAAAAGGCTTTTTCTAGTTACTGTAATTTGTTTGGATGTCCAAATGAAATGAACAATACTTATTACTACTCATTTTACAATGTTTCTATTGAATGTGCATAAAGAAATTCCTTACTACTAATACAATCTCAAAATAAGAGGCATATCTCAATGTTAGTTCTCTACTTTATTTCATTTCTATTATTAAAGCATATTTGACGATAGCTCAAGCCTGTTATTTGAATATTTATTGCACAAAATTCCCAACCAATATTACAATTTCTTCAGAAAAATATAGTATCCTATGATATTGTATTTCCCTACGCATATTCTAAACAAAGACCGCACTCCATAGTTGATTGCACAAGAATGTTACAAGTCCTAAAAAGTGAGGTGGTTTGCCCTAATTTTGAAGAAGCAATGAAAAAAAAGCCATTAAGGGTAAATGGAGGATGCTTCCGACAGAGCTTATCATGAATATTTTGTTTGGAGGCATAACTGATTAAATATTGGGTGACAAACTGATGCAATTGTTTTTAACGAGAAAGGCAGGCCAAGTTTAGAAATTATGATAGATACAGTCAACCCTCTGGTCCATCCTTCATACATTCTATAATGAGTAAGATAGAATACAATGCAAAGCAAAAGATGACGCATACAATATTAAATTATAACAAAGAAAAATAAGGGCTTCTTTGACTTGTGCTTTAACACAAAACAAAAACGTTTAGACTCTTATTATGAAGTTATCCTAAATTATATGTAATCACTAGCGTTGTAAATGAAATACACACCCAAACTTTAGGTTTGAACGGGCTCTGATGAAGAGAAAATACTCTAATTTCTTTAGAATTGTAAACCTCCTTAAAGTATCGGCATATCCAAACGGCTTCTATGATAATTAACTATTTGAAAGGCTTTGTGTAATACCTTATGATAATTTGAAATAGAATCAACTACAAATGTGGGGAGAAGTTTTTCTGCGGATTTATGTATCCATAAAAATATTATAAGCATACACAAAGAGAGAGGAGAAATCGTTAGAAGACATAGTTTGTCTTATTTTTCGGATTTGTGATCATAGGGATTTCTCCGCTGGTGATGATTATAGTAAAAAATAGAATGCCAAACATTCTCCCTTCTGCTTTACCTTTTGTCATCATCTTTGCGTTTTAAAGGGTTTTTTTTCTATTTTTTTTTTCTTTTTCTGCTTTTGATTTATTCTTTCTCAACTTTTTTTTTTTTGTGTTTTATAGCCTAAAATCAAAACAAAAAAACATGTTTTTTATAATTAGTATTCTTCAGTTTGTATCTTTTATCGTTGCTCAGAAATTATTACAGCAAACACAATACATCAAACCAGCAGTAAGATGGGGAAACGGTAGTCTATATAAAGCGAATTTAATAAATAGAAGAACCAAGTAACATTTAAAAACATAGGATGTAACTTGATCAAACAAGAAGCTGAACTTATATGTTATGGTGGACAACAAATAACAGATCCATTGACTGAATCCATGTATGCCCTTAGTTTATCTCAACCATGGAACACAACTGACCCTGCTTGGTTTCTTTATAAAAATAAAGATCCTAGCAACATCACAACACCGCTTTCCTTTTTTGCATCAGCGCACGTACCAGCCAATAACTATTTTTTTGTGGATGGAGGATCAATCGCGGCGCAAAGCAAAGCACAAACGATATATTTTGATATGCAAAACAATACATGGACTCTGTCGCCATTGAAAGGTGAACAGCTGCCAAGAAGGTGTGCATAAAAAACCTTAATTGAGTACAATCTATACTAAAACATCTCTTTTTCACCTTTCGTGCTCTTTTCATTAAAAAGAAAACAACACACTGCAGTATCAAACGATCAAGGCCAGGTGTGGCTATGGGGTGGTGTGAGGCAAGTGATCGAATAATTTTTATTTTATCTTGCATAACTAATTATCAGCATAGCGATGTGACAACCTACGGTGGGCCTACTCTATATCATAATACTTGGACATACATTGATACCCAGGTAAGCGTACAACAATTCTAGTATCTCTTTTTTCACAAACCACTAGACAACTTTTTTACGTATTTATAGACATGGACCATTCACTATCCCGCCGTAGAAAATAACCCACCACCACGCATCGACCATACAGCCACAATAATAGCCAACAAATACATCTTAATTACTGGAGGTGTCATGTATTCTCCTGATATTACTGACCCAACTGAAAAGCTCATACTAAACCCTGTCTCTATGAGTTCCTTATTATTATTTGATATTCATAATAATCGTTGGCATAATGTAACTGCTGGTGGAAATATACCAGCTCCAAGAAGAGGTCATTCAGCTGTACTGAGTAAGAACATTATAAATACATATATATAAAGAGTGTGGGAGAGGAGATAGGAAGCTTTCAAAGAAAGAGTTTCTAAAGTATAAAAACAATTGGATAATTGACTATAGGTCTTGATGGTAGGAAAGTTATTGTTTTTGGAGGTGGAACAGCAGATGGACAGAATATTCAATTTAATGATGTCTTTATACTGGAGCTATCTACAATGCAATGGGCAGCGCCTTCTATTGAAGGTGTACCTCCAAAGCCAAGAAAATATCATAAATGCAAGTACATAAAAAGTGAATGCGTCATAAAACTCTCCCTAATAGCTAAAACAAACAGCGTTTCTAGTGGGCGATTACGTGTTTGTTTTATTTGGAATTGGAGATGATAACATTGGGTTCAATGATGTTAACATTTTGAGTGTCACTGGCTGGACATGGATTAACCAATACATTCCAAACATGGTTTGGCTTTCAGGAAATGAGACATATTATCTTAATTCTTCTGATAATGGTAAGTTTTTGTTTAATTTTCTTTATGCTACAATAAACAAAACATGTTGTCTGTATTTAGGACTTGACCCATTGTATGATCCTGGATTTCAAACCAAAGATGAAAACGAAGAGCGTGATAAAGAATCTGAAGCCCGTGTCAAGGCAGGTATTACTGCAGGTGTCGTAAGTGGTGGTGTTGTTATAGTAAGTGTTTTATGTTTCTATACCATGTTCAACTAACTTATCTATTTGAAGCTTGGGGGTGGCTTATTTTTGATTATAAGCTTTGTGGTGCTCAAAAGAAAGCAAAAAAAGCATTTGAGCGGATCAATTAACAGTAACATAATAGATCCCGCTGCAGCTATACAAGATAGGGAGCCGAGGGCTATTTCTGATCGTGTAGTCCTATCTCAACATCAACAACAACTTCAAAAGCCTGACAACCGATCTTCTATTGGGTATGCATTCCAACCAAACGGAGAAGAGCTTCATAAGCCAAATGTTTCATGGTAAAATGTTTATGATTATTATTTAAATAAAAGAAGAAGAAGAAAAAAAAAAGAGAGAGAGAGAGAGGCAAAGCGTCTGATTCTATAGCATATGACTATAAATACTTTTTTCTAAAATAAGCATTCTTTATTTTTCTTGTTATATTCAACAGTTCATCACCAATCAAGTAGAAAGACTTGTCAATAAAGTGAATTTTACAACGAAGGAGAAACGACATTAACGCATTTTTATCATTAGTAAAGAGAGGTTGTTAGCAATAAAGAACTTTTTTGCTTCTTCACTTCCCTTTTTAACTTATTGTCTTTAGTTAAGTGGGGTCAATATCAATATTATCTGTATTTATAGTTTCTACATATGTTGAATGATCACTACCAATGCAACCTACCCTTTCTTTTCTTCTTTTCTTTTCTTGATAAAAGCATTATTTTTGTAATAAATTGAACATATAAAATGTCTTCTTGATAACTAATGATACAACTTGTAAAAAAATACAATTCATTTTATTCACACGAGTATTTCTAGAGCTACCAAAGCAATACAACTTTAGCTGACTATGTTATGGTTCAATAAGGTATTGGTAACGTAGTAGTAACCGAAAAAGAAGAGAACTATTTCCTAAAATACAGCCTTAAAAAAATCAAAACTGATAACATAATTATTGCATTTAAAACAGCTCTGGCTGTAGCACATGCTTTTACACCCTTCATTGTTGAGTTGGCAACTTTAATACCTGATCATATGTGCTTCTCCTATGCTCACTTAATATGTTAATGGTTTAATAATATATTGATTCAAAAATAATTTACGAATAGCAGATATTTCAGTCTGGCTACAGCCAACTATCATTCTTTAACTGAGAAACCACTACTAGCAACGTTGTTTCTTAGCCAATTGTAAGTTCATAAAGACACTAATTAGTGTGTTTATCGACTATACTTTTTTTTATCAAAACAAAAGTGAAACTCCACAGCCAAACTGAAGATTAATCATATTTTCAGGATAGGAAACTTGTTCATGATAACTGCATCTGGAATTAAACTTTGTTTATTTTACTGCTTCATTTGTTATCGAAAGGAGAAAGGAAAAATACAAGAATTTTTAAAAGAGGCGGAAGTGAAGATGGAAATTCAATATATATATATATATATAATGGCTGCTGAAAAGTGAAGAGGGAGCATTTAAACTTCCCGAGAAGAACATTAAGTGTTATTGGCTGATCCCATCAAACCGGCTTCGGCTGCAGTTCATCATACAATACGAATACTATTGATATGTTATATTTATGAAAATATTATAAAATCAGCGCAAATAGATTGTTAAAGGAAAAATATACCATCATCGGATGCGATATACAAAAATTGCTATAAGGTTTCATTACTTTCATTTTTCTTTTCTTATATTTTATTCTTGATTTTAGTCTTCAGGTACATATATTGCTTTTAAAGAATACCAGGTCTCAATAAATCTCCCGTAGTGATTTAGAAGTGAATTTAATGATAAAATCAAAGAAGAAGTATGCTCCAAACTTGACATTCAACTTGAAAATCAACCACAAACGATATAATATTAAATGAAAAATGTAGTGAAGGTAGGCTAGTAATATTTGGGTTTTTATAGAAAAACTAATCTTTCCTAGTACACAGTGATGATGTTATTGTTATAGTGAGAAATTTGTAAGTTTATAATAATAAATCTGCTTTATTTTGTTGCATGTAATATAATAGAATGTAGAGTTGAGTGCACCCTACATAAAATAACAAATGAGATTACAAAAGAAAGTAGTTTTTCATCCACATTTGTTAATGCAGCCATTAGACCTTTGATTGATGCTCCTAACAAGAATTATTTTTTAATATGGCAAATCAACAGAATCTAAAAAAGCATCATATTTGATTTTAACGCTTATGATCATTTGTCATAGGTTAAATATTAAAACGTTGAGAAAGCATCTGGAAAGGCCTGGATTCTCAGCTATGTTATTAATGGACACTGAGTTTGTTGATCCTTATTGTATGGGTGAAGCCAAAGAAGAAGAACAAGCTAAAAGCATACATATACTACTTATGGGTACCATGAGGAATGGTCTACTAAGTAAAGGCTTTATTAATGAAATATCTTTATCAGAATGTACTTTGGGCTCATGTTGTTAGTAGAAGTCTGCTTCCTTCCCAGATAAGCTAAGCTCATACATACAGCAATTCTTTGAAATAAAGGACGCAGAAGTCTTATACAAAGCTGCTATTCAGAGCTCTTTTGACTTATTAGAGGGGTATGATAAAGTTTGGATACGGCAAGCAATCTTAAAGGATGCAAAAATGTACATCCTTAAAAAAATTTCTTTTTACGATAAATATGAAGAAAGCATAATCCATAAGAAATGGGGTTTCATCTGCCTCTTTTCTGAAGGAACGCACATTGAAACCAGTTGGTGAACCTATTTTTTATAATCTATACGTATCTGAAATAAGAATCAATACACTCATTTCGCGATACATCGCATTTTGATATTTTAAGGCTGATAAAGCATTTACTTAAAAGACAAATGGATCACCATAGGGTGTTACTTTTAATATTTATAGGAAATAAAAAGGCTTGCAAACAGTAATAAAGCAGTATTCAATTTATAAATGGAGTAGTTTGAAGAAAAGAGGTGTAAATTTATATTAATGAGGAATAATAAGCTTTCCTAGCATTTTGATTCAATCTAAACTAGTGCTTTTCCAGACAATTTAATGTATTTTGTTAGTCATATTTATGAGATAGCTTATAGCAGGATGAGGTTCATTTGTGATGAAGTGGGCATACCTTTTTAGGACATTACTGTGGCTTATAATGAACACGATTTCAGACACCGCTATTCGTGCTATTTACGTCATCGTTTCACTTCTTTTTATGAAGGTGAAATTTTTTTTTTACCTTTCTTTATTCAACAAAAAAAAAATTAGTTTAAAAATGGGAGATGTTGACAGACCCGCAAGTCCATTGGTAAATAATAAACCGGGAGTAACTTTTTTTTGTACTCCTGTGAAAAAAAAGACTTTTCATTTTGACATGGATTTATGAAACATAGGACACATATGACAACAGACCTATAGATCGCGATGATTATGAACGTCGCAGTCGTTCAAGAAGTAAATCACCAAAATATGAGCGTCGTTCTCCTAGTCGCTCTCGCTCTCGTACTCCTCCTCGTCGTTATTCTCCTGATCGTCGCTCCAGACGTCGTTCTCGCTCTCGTTCTCAAAGCAGAGATTATAAAAGAAAGAGAAGGTAAAGAACAAGAGTATAAATGATTAGATAAAGTTTTTGACTTTCAAAAAACAGTTATTCTCCCCGTCGTCGTAGCCGCAGTCCTCGTTATCGTCGCCGTTCTTCTGCTCGTAAAGAGTAAGATTATAGAATACATTCATTTTGACTTGTTTATTCACCAATTCTTATTTTAGTGATAAAGAATTCCACGGCACTAGAGTAATTATTATTGCTACTATTAGGTTGTAGTCAAGGTTCTAATATGTTTATACATTAGGAAGAGCCTGAAGTATCTAACATTTTGGGTGTTTTTGGCTTAAGCTTGAGAACTAGAGAGGCAGATTTGGAGGATGTCTTCCATGAATTTGGTACTATTGAAAAAGTCACCATTGTCTATGATCACAGAGTAAATAATAATGGCTCTTTTATGGAAAGAAGCAGTACCTCTAATTTTTTAAACAGACCAACAGATCTCGAGGCTTTGGCTTTGTATACTTTAAGGATCAAGCAGATGCCTCTCGTGCTCGCGATGCATTGAATGGTATGGATATTGATGAAAGAAAGATCCGTGTTGATTATTCTGTCACACACCGTCCCCACACACCTACTCCTGGTCAATATATGGGTGAAAGAAGACCTGATAATTATGATCGTGGTCGCAGATACAGAGACAGACGCGCTCGCAGAAGCCGCTCTCGTTCTTATGACAGACGCAGAAAGTACTACCGCTCGAGAAGCCGTAGCCGATCTTGGTCTCGTTAATCCAAGTTTTATCTTATTTTCTTCTACACAGAAAAAAAAATAGGAACAGAAATTAACTTCTTTCATTTAGCTTTTTCATTACAAGAAAACCTTAACTTGCTTCATTTTTTCTAAACAAAAAATCAAGCTCTTTTTTTAAAATTTCAAATAAAAAGTCCCTTCAAAAATCATCAAGACCTCCTTCAAAGCAATTAACATACATCATTGTCAAGAAAGCACTCCCTTCAAAACAAAGAAGTCTGTCGTTTTAGTATTTCAAAGCCGAACAAAGTGTACAAGACTTCAGGTAGAGTAAAATTGTCTTTTTTATTTATAGCAAGGAAAAGAAAACAATGGAAAATAAATAAAAAGTATGATTCGACAATTATCCTTTAAAATGAGAATTGTAACACTTCAATTTTTCTCGAAAACAATGCACATTAAGGGACTATAAGACATCTTATTTGAGCTCTAATGACACCTGCGGACTCTAAGAATGTCTATTTGAGGCTATTTGTTATGACTGACATCAAATGATTCGTAATGGCACGTTATGTTTATACCGAGGATTGTCACAAGTGTTACCATCTTTTATATAGATCATTCTCTTCATGTGCTTATTTTATCAATCCAAACTTGAATAATCTTGCAAGCTAATCTAGTAATAAAAAGATGCATCAATCACTGATTCTTTGTTGCATCTAAAGTGTGTAAATATTTGCTTTTTTTCACATTAGATGTGTTGTACTACAAATTCACATGTAAATAACAAAAAGGTCATCTATTGACAGTTGAATAGGATACCATTCGTTATTTGCTCGCAGTCTTTGTAAAATCATTTTTGTCTTTTACTTTTGTAACAGACAAACATGTAGCGAATGCTTCTCTTTTTATGGCAAGATTTCTATATAATAATAACAAGAAAGATGTTACAGTCAGGTAGATTTACCTATAGGCTGTGGCTAAATTAAAAAAAAGGAACAATAAAACTTGCTTCAAGTCAAATGTGATTTCGAACAATTTTTTTTTATTCTACCGGCTTACTGCTTTCACCTTTTACTGCAAAGCAAAGAAAACAGGCCAACAAGCTAATATATTTATTAGTGTCAATATAGCCTGTTATCTGCTTATACTTTACTCTTACCAGGATATACAGTGTGAGTTATTTTTGTGTACCCTTGCTTTATTATTGATGATTACTGATTCAGGCTTGGGTGTAGGTTGATATACTATGTGGATAGAATGCATTAGGTTTTTGTTTTCTTTTGTACGCTTATTTTTGTACTTGATATTTCTTCACGGGATTTATTGATTGGTATTTGAGGTGAATAGTAGCGATCAATCGGTGCTTCTCTAATTTCAGGCATATACAAAAGATTAGAAGAAAAAAAAAAGAGAAGAAAGAAAAACAAAGAGATCAATTGATGTAAACAATTAACATATATAATACGTTACACATAAGCAATAAGAAACCGGGTTTCGGATTGACCAAAAGCAAGTTTATACCAAGAAGATATAAAAAGAAATTTTCATATTTTTGAAGCAATATCTCGGCAGTATATGTGTATACACATGCAAGCGCACATTAGAAAGAAATCAACTTTAGCAGAATTCTAATGAGCCTTTTGTTTCTCTTTAGTGTAACTATGCAAGATCTTCATATCCGTTTTACTTGTCATAAAAGCCTTAGTCATTTAGTATTTCTTTCATTTTAAAAAGTAATCGCAAGTTGCTACCTCCTTTTTATTGCTTCTTATTGCATATAATGTAAAAAATACTGACTATGTCAGTGTGGATGTTGGCTGAAAGTATTATTACTGCACTCCATAAAAACTATAACAATCTTGATTACTAGATCTTGTTAAATTGATAATATTCAGTAAGCAGGAAAAGATGCTGCACTCAATCCTTTTCGTTCGGCTTTGTAAGCTTATGAGCAAAAATAGATGGTGGGCTACTTTCTTGCAGTTTTACTAAAATTTTGTCTGCATTGTTTGTATTAGACAATCATTGAGGGTATAGAAATTATAACAAATTGTTCTTTTAAGCCATTTAATTCCATGTACATGTATAAGAATGGTTTATATGAGGTTTAGCAAAAGAAGGAAATATTGAGGTCGCTCAAACAAGATTATGTACAGTTAAGAACCTCAAAGGATCCAGATAATGAAATAATATGCCTCTTCAAATACCAAATCTTAAATAGACAAGGAAATGTGCGATTATCTCGAAACTACTTTATACTGTCTACAAATTGATTTGAAGTATCTGATTAATCCTCAAGCAAGTAAAAATATCACTTTTTTGTCTTCCAAAGAAACTAGACAGAGCACAATTATTAAAGTATAAATAAAGAGATAAAAGAATATTTAAATTCTGTTTAAATGTTTGGCAAAATACAAATAAATACATCTTTCTTGTATGAGCATTGATACTGTATAAATTATTAATGAATTTCATTTTATAAAGTGAATCCTCATCATAAAGTACCCATAAAGCTTATGAAATTCCTAATACGTTCAAACAGGGTAATATAATATCTTATTCTATGTAAAAAAAAAAAAAAAGCAACAACAACAGAGGGAGCCAGAAGTATGTCAAGTTTATAAGAATTTAATATTTGTTTATAATTTTCTGAAATTCGGTTTAACAGGAGTAAGATATATATTTGTAGAAATGTATTAGTCAGCAGTACAGAGGATTTGGACTTTAGGTATTGAGTTGAAACTTACAGATTTGGATCGATTGAAAGGCACATACATTGCATCAAGGAGCGCATTCGTTTAACAAGAGGTCTTCATTAATAAGCCAAAATATAAGTATTATATCAAGCTTAAGTTAAATTCCTTAATACACTCCAATTAATTTGGAGATGGTTGAATACTACAGAATTTGCAAAAAATTCAAAAAAAAAGGATTCCATGAAGAAAGAGAAATCCTTGCTAGTCATAAGACGAATAACAGAGAATACTATAATAGAATTCAGGAATAAGCTTGATTTACAATTACTGCACTTAGACTTCTCCATCCCATTATTGGTGCAATATGCTTGATATAACTTCCAAAGAAGATTAAGAAATGGCAAACACCATCCCCTTGAAACAGAATGGAAAGAATAAGAAGCAGAAGTAGACATAGACAGATGCCAAATTTTGTTCTATTTATTATTCAATCCAAATCCTTTGTACAAAAATACTGACTCAGTTTACAGTTATCATTCCCAAATGGATATGCAAATAGTGACGGTAATTAAATCATGCTTTTTTAATTATTTATTTGCTGAAATTTATTAATGACGAGGTAAAGGATCTATAGTTTGAATAACAAGGGCGTACATCTACATATTCTTTTTGAAGTATCAAATCTATAAATGATGAGTCATTTTCAATTGACTTCTCCGTCCACAGAAACAAAAGTATGAGCTTTTATTACTTCAAATAATCTGCTAACGCGTAACAGATATTTACAACATTGTTTCACTTTAAGCAGCCGCATGTACCATTCAAGCTAAAAAATATTTAACCCCCGCTTCTTACTATATCAAAATCTGATAGTCAACTGAATTCCTATGGCCATTTGCTGATTTTTATGCATTCAAAGTTTTTACCTACTGCCTATTTTAAAGCTAAAGAAACCATCATGACTGATAACTCAACAATCCATAGATTGTGAATCATAAGCAAGCCAAGTTTAACACAATTAGAAATAATTTCTTAAAACAGCACATGTAAATCTTTTTTTAAATGGTATTGATTGGCTCAGCAGCAACAATAGGCAAACACAGTCAATTATTTTACAGAATAAACTAGGTGTACACAATCTAAAGATAAAAAAAACTATTAGCATGGTTTATATAAAATAAGGTTTGCTTTAAGCTGTGACACAAGTCGTGAGAACAAGTTATAAATCACCAAACAAACGTGCGAGTGCTTTTCTCTTTCTTCTTTTTATTCAAATCTCGTATACAATGTCTATACCCAACAAAAGGCTCCAAGGCATAAAAGCACATATAAGTCCAGATGAAGATTCGCAAATATCAAATGTTGAAAGTTGTAAGACGAAAAGGGTTGAGAAAAAAAAATTCTAAAAGAAGGTTTAGTGAGATTAAGACGAAAGCATGACCAAGTGCCGTATCATTCCCCATTGGATCCTCTTCGCTTTCTGTTGAGAAGTTCCATGGTGTTTGCGGAAAAGACTGCAGTTATACATCGTCAACGTTCATATACCTACAGGGAGTTATCAGACCGTGTGAGGCGCTTGGCAACTGTCCTCATTAAAGCATATCACGTCAAGAAAGGGGATCGTGTGGCTATTCTTTGCCAAAATATCCCTTCTAACCTTGAATCAATGTATGCCATCCCAGCTACAGGAGGTATTATGGTACCCGTCAACACAAGGCTAGTAGCAGAAGAGATTGAATATATACTTAGACATTCCGGAGCAACTTTGTTGATTTTGCAGCAAGAATTTGAAAGTAAAATGACAAATGCCATCAAGTCTTTGGTCAAAATCATTTATGTGGCTGACTCGGACAATCCCAATCAAGACCCTTACGAAATGATGTTGGCCAATTGCAAAAAGCCAAAGCTGTGGGATGAAATGCCCCTTCTGAATGATGAAAATGCTGTTTTCTCAATTAATTATACATCTGGATCAACTGGCCGACCAAAAGGAGTCATGGCTAGCTACCGTGGTGTATATTTGAATGCACTGGGAATGATCATTCAGGGTGCACTATCGACAAACACAGTATATTTATGGACAGTACCCATGTTCCACTGTAATGGTAATCATGATGGAATAGTTTTATATACTTTCTTGCTCATGTATCGTATTTAATTATTTATTTCAGGATGGAGTTTTCCTTGGGCTTTGGTTGCAGTTGGATCTACACAGGTTATGTTGAACAAGATTGATTATAGTCTAATTTGGGATTTATTGATAAAACATAACATAACTCATTATAATGGAGCCCCTACTGTGCAAAATGAACTGTGCAATCACAAGAAGGCTGTCAGATTAAATCACCCAGTAAGGGTACTTAGTGGAGGTTTTTTCAATTCTGCTCCTTTTTTGCTCACATTCAACTAATATTTTTCAAATATGTCAGGATCCAGTTTATCAAGCACTTTAATTAGATGTATGCAACATTTGAATTTGCAACCTACGCAAGTGTATGGCCTCACTGAAACTTATGGGCCTGCTGTCTTAGGGTATGATGTTGCTATCCTTAGCGAATATAATGAAGAAGAACAACAGAAAAGATTGGCTAGACAAGGATATAATACTATAATATCAGATGAATTACGTGTATTGAACAAAGATTCAGGATTAGATGTTACGGCTAATGGCAAAGAAATCGGAGAGGTATGCTTCACTGGAAATCTTGTTATGCTAGGATATTACAACGATCCCGAAGAAACAGAAAAGGCCTTTAAGGGTGGCGTGTTTTGGTCTGGAGACCTTGCAGTAAGACATCCTGATGGGACAATAGAAATCTTGGATCGCAGCAAAGATATAATTGTTTCTGGAGGAGAAAATATTAGCTCGATAGAAGTAGAGAATGTAGTTGTGCAGCTAGAAGAAGTTATGGAATGGTAACTATGCAGTATGCATCCTAGCTTTTGATGTTACTGATTTTGTGGTAGCGCCATTGTGAGTGAGCCAGATGACAAATGGGGTGAAAGACCAGTTGCTTTTGTTGTACTGAAAGCCGGCAAAACACTAACGGCCGACATCATTTTCGATCATTGTCGCAAGCTACTTGCAGGCTACAAGGTATTAATTTAGTATGATAGAAATTAAGTCGTAACTTTCGCTTTAATAGTGCCCTGAAAAAGTCATCTTTATCAAAGAATTGCCCAAGACAAGGTATATTTGAATAGACTGTAAGCGAAAAATTAATACTCATTTTTCATATATTTAAAAACAAATATTTGATATTGCAGCACTGGTAAGACATGAACAATCGCTGAAAAACGTAACGTGTATTTATTCTACGAAAACAGGAAAGACACAAAAGTTCATATTACGTGAAAAAATATGGGGAAATCGAAAAAAACGAATTAATTAGAACAATTGTGTAAGCTCAGCTACTGTTTTATAGTTTTAATACAAGAGCAGTAAGAATTACAGGCTATAGTCACTTTATGGAAATGAAAATAAAACCATAGTTGCGCATTTTTCTGATGTATTTTTTAAAGAGGCTTTTATTTATTGTAAATTAAAGGCATAGCCACTTGAAAAGCATAAAGCATCACACTGAAATAGGTACTTTAGGCTGGTTTAAGCAGCAAAAAGTACGGAAAAGAAAATTAGGGCAAAAGAGACCATTGCATCAACAGAGTGAATGCTAAGCATTAAAAAAAAAGAAGGATAACTGTTAAATACATTAGTTTAGGTTTAATATTATAGTTACCTTGTTGCACTTATAAGAGGTAAATTAGTTGGAATGGTGGTTGGAACACTAGTACTTGATACAGAAGACGAGCTAACTGAAGCACTGCTTGAGAGGCTAGTACTGGATACTGAAGTCAAAGTGGTTGAAGAACTGCTTGCAGGACTTGAGCTTGGTACAGACGATGAGCTGGAGGGGATGCTACTTGTTGAACTTGAAGATACAGTGGTTGTTGGCTGAATGCTGGACGTACTACTTGGAACAGAGCTGGTAGTAGAAGGAGGAATTGAGGTTGAATTCGTGCTTGAGGTAGGTGATATACTCGAGGTCGTAGATGAAGTAGTAGTCGTATGCTTTGAACCCTTGCTGCGAGTACGTGAAGTGTTCTTATCCTTGTGGCCAGCCCGGTCATCCCAGTCATTCCAGTCTTTGTGCTTATGATTATTGTCGTGATTCGCATTGCTTAAAGCAAATAAGCAAGAGAGAAATACGAATAATAAAGTAAGGAATGTATTGGATATTTTCATTTAATTAAAAATATACAAGTATTTGAAAAACTTTTAAAATGAATTGAAGCAAAAAAAAAACCCAAGCTTATATAGAGGTTCAACAAATCAATGGCAATACAGTTATTGGTTTGCATTTGTATTATGGGTTAATCAAAGAAATGATCAAGCATAAAAACCATATTTACAGCATGGTACATATCTGTTCGCTTCAACGTATTCTCCAAGTGAAGAAGGTCATGCTTCGGCATTATTGTGTATGAACTAATGCTCCAAGTATCAATGTCTGAATGACTATTTACAGCTACTAAATGTACTCTGACTCTATATGCGACTTATGAAGCAGTATCGCGTAAAATAGTGTCATGATAGTTTCATTGAAAATTTTTTCAAAATGCAGCCAAAAGAAACATGTTACAGCTGGCATTTCCTTTTTTTTTTCCAAGTTCACAAAAAAATATTGATGATTGTAATAATACTTGTAAGTAGATAGGCATTGTAAGTTTACTTTAGTGGACTTACACAAACTCATGAAGAATGATCGATAAACACATGCTTTTCGTTTTATGTTTAAACATAATGCACCTTGAAATGACTTTACAATTAATGCAGCAACCATATAACCTAGAGAGTATGTTATTTTGTTACAGACTTTGTTAAAGCTTCATGCTTTGATAATCTTGCAACATTGCAATATAAAGCATAGATAGCACTTTCTCGATTCAGATTTGCTAACGCTATTTTTACTCTCGTTGAATTAAGCGTTTTATAATGTGATCACCAAAGAATCTGTTTGGTGTTACCTTAGTACGACTTCATTTTATGTAATCAAAAACAAAAAAATAATCCAACGAGAGCACTTTCAATAGACAAATATACAGCAGCAACCATAAACACTTGTGTACTATTTAGAACCTAGTTACAAACTATTTTCAAAGCTCTTTTTCGCCATCCAAACTGTCTATTGCATCATTTAAAATAAAAGTTGAAGTTGGTATCACTTGTATATACGCGTTACACACTATTTTTGTATACTTTCTTATCAATGTAAATGGACAAAATGGTGTGACCCAATTGAAACCAAAAAAGGGAATTCAATCTAATGGTTTTTTCGAGTGATTTTTTTTAAAAATTTAAATGCTATTGATTTATTATATCATATTGAGGGTAAGGTCTTCGTTACGATTGTTCGCTCGGACCAGACCAATTGCCATAAAAAAGCTTCTTTTGGGATGAAGGGTAAAACAAATTTAATGGGGTAATGTGTAGAGTATGGCAACATCCTTAATGTTTTGAGAACCAATTTACAAAAAATTGATCTTGTGGATGTATGATCTGATTAACTATATGGTGGTGAAAGTGTTACAGTTCAAATAGGATAGAGTATAGAATTAGCAAGTAATGTATCCAAGGAGCAACTACAGGATTTAAAAGAAGTAATATAGAGTCTCTTCAATAGTACTAGACATCTACCAGCCGTTGTGCACTTTGAGACGGTAGGTTGCATGCTTTTTGTGAGCGTCTGGATCAGATGGAGTGGACGAGACCTGAATTCGCTACCAAGAAGACATCTAAGGGTGTCATCTTAGGCAATGGCTACGTTTGGTTCTTGCTATTGACAAGCAAAAGGCTGTACCAAGAGGAGCCACTGATAGATAACAGAAAACAGGTTTCTGGGTTACTTTTGAGACTTCAGATCCTGCTATAGGGATTATTTCTTGATGGGCTTGAAAGTCTTGAGACGGCGCTCCTTGACTGGAAGGGGCTATGCTTTTCCGTATTGAGAGTTTGTATGGTTTATACCATTGTGGTGTCTGCCATGTTATAGGTGTGGCCTGAGTTTTATCAGGAGAGCGTCTGTAGGTAACAGAAAAGATCGAGCTTAGAATATTTATTCATTCTTTCGTAATTGGCAAATGTAAGCAAAAAAAAAAAAAAAAAATAGATTTGAGCCAATCAGTATACTGTTTTTTAAATCCATTTTTTTTTTGTCCACAATTGCATTTTTTTTTTTTTTTTTTTTTTTACTTCAGCCTTGTTGTTGTATGCCCATTTTTGATCCCTAGCACGAATGTCGACGAACCCTTCGGCTAGAACACGAGCAGTGTATGGCACATCTTTAGTAGAATCCCAATCCACCCCTAGCAATACACAATATATACCAGATAGACGAGATTCAACTGCGCCTCTTATTCATACACCTCTTGTTCAAGTAGAATCCCTCGAGACAGATATTGACTCCCCTTCTTTACATCAAGAAGGCTTGTACAGAAGAAGAAGAAACAGTGAATCTAGTTTTACCGAGAGCGATATGAGCGATGACAGTGATGCTGAACTCGATTCAAGCGATGAATACCTTGGCGATAATCAGACGGATAGACATGCCAATGACATTCGCATTCACGGGCTAAATGATATACCCTCAGATGATTGCCTTGAGCAAGTGTTGTTATTAGAAGAAGAGGATGTTCAAGTGAAAATTTACGGATACAAGTATAAACGATTCAATTTGATGCTCTATAACATTGCTTCTGTCTTTTCCTTGGGTCTTGTTTGGCTTGCTTTTAGGTGGATTCCCCAATGGTATGTTGCATGCATTGGTACCAAGGTACCATTGAAAGATGCAGATTGGCTAGTGTTTGAGGTAAATCATTCAATGTACGCAAAGAGAGAGTATAGGCTTATTCATTTGGCATACAGAGCCAATATAATGAGATAGAAATCATTAGACCAAATCATGAGTTATATGGGGGAACAGTCGGATCTGTATTTTCATATGACCAATTAAAGCAAGAGATAGCAGATCTAAAGCTGGATTCAGAAACACAATCCCGCCTTTTGAACACAGACCAGAAAATGAATGTTCTTATTCTGGCTGAATATCGGTACATTCGATTGGCCTTTCATCCAGGTTTATTTAAGTTTCTTATTGTTGGGTAAAAAATGAATTGACGGAGACTTGGAGTGTTTAACTAACGGTTTGTTTAGTTTTTGGAAGGATAGAGCATGGAACTCGACAAAGAATCTGAAGACAGGATTATCCTATGAAAAATACCGTACGCGCACATCCGTATTCGGCCTTAACCTTATCAACATTCAAGAAAAACCAACAATGAAGCTTTTAACAGACGAAATATTGAATCCATTTTACGTTTTTCAAATTGGAAGTATATTGCTTTGGTGTATGGATGATTATTACTATTATGCTTTTTGCATCTTTATTATAAGTGCTTTTAGTATAACCTCCAGTCTAATTGAAACGAAACAGGTAATTTATTTTTTCGTTAAAGGATGAGAAAGAAACTGAGTTGATTGTAATAGACAATGAAAAGAATGAAAGAAATGTCTTGGTTTGAGTGTAAAGTGAGAGTATTTCGAGCTGGCTCATGTAAATTAAACTTCTGCTTACATTATTTCGGGTTATTAAGTTTCTGTGTATAGGGCAAAGTATGAGCTCCATTCAGCTTGTTCCTGGTGACTTGATTGACATTGCAAATGTTCATACTGTACCGTGTGATGCTATGCTTGTATCGGGTGATTGTATATTGAACGAATCGATGCTTACAGGAGAGTCAGTACCTGTTTCAAAGGCGCCCATCAATGACCTGACACTTCGTAAAATCAATTTATCCTCTTCAAGTATACCTGCAGAGGTCTCGAAGCATTTCTTGTTTATGGGCACTAAAATGGTGCGAGTTAGAGGAAGCGACAATGTGTCTTTAGCAACAGCCATCGTCGTTCGCACCGGCTTCAACTCGGCAAAAGGAGCACTGGTTCGAAGCATGATGTTTCCCAAGCCAAATAATTTCAAGTTTTATAGAGATTCATTTAGATTCATCGGTGTCTTGTCCATCATAGGTAAGAGAAGATTGTGTACAATACTATTCAGTTATTTAACTTTGTTCGCAGCCATTATTGGATTCTTGATTTCATCTGTTAATTTCATTCGTTTGGGTATCGACAGCACCACGATGATTCTCCGTGCGTTGGACTTGATCACAATCGTTGTTCCACCCGCACTACCTGCTACATTATCCATCGGTACAAGTTTTGCTATTGGCCGATTAAAGAAATTAGGTGTTTTTTGTATTTCACCACCAAGAGTGAACATTGGAGGAAAGATTGATTGCATGTGTTTTGACAAGACGGGAACGTTGACTGAGGATGGCCTAGACATTCATGGTGTTCGTGCAGTCTCAACGAATGAAGATAACAAAAAGTTTTTTGAAGAAGAATGCAAGTCTATCACATTCATGAGCTTAAATGATAACAGCAGTGAGTCAACCAAATCAAAGATATTACAGACAATGACTACCTGTCATTCATTAAAGATCGTTGATGGAGAGCTATTGGGTGATCCTCTTGATTTGAAAATGTTTGAATTCACACGCTGGGAATTAGAAGAGAGTGGAGGTGCGTCCTCTTTGGATTTAAAGCATCGAAGTGAACTAGCTGTATTACAAGCCAAGAAGAGCGCAAAAGTAGGCATTATGCCTACTGTAGTACGACCTCCTGGCAGCGGATGCCAAAACATCAACTTACAGACGGTTTGTATTTTTTTTTTTTGGATCCCAGTGATAATAGTAGATATGCTGACGATAAATTTGTTATTATAGGAAACCCCTGTTGAGTTTGGTATCATTCATACTTTTGAATTTGTATCAGCCTTGAGACGTATGAGTGTTATTGTAAGAAAGCTGGCAAGTCCGACAATGGAAGTATTTGTAAAGGGGGCACCAGAAGTGATGAAAGATATTTGTTTGCCCGAATCAAGTAAGTTATATTTTTATATAAAAAAGATTTGTATTCACTTGTATTTTAAAGTACCGGAAGACTATGAACAGAGGCTGTACAAGTATACACATAATGGATATCGTGTAATTGCATGTGCGTCTAAGCCATTAGTGGGTGTTAAATGGCATAAACTTCATAAGCTTAAAAGGTATTTTTAGAAAGAGAGAAAGAGAAAGCTAATGATTTTATTCTTTTTAATAGAAATGAAGTAGAAACCAACTTGGTGTTTTTGGGTTTCATTGTATTTGAAAATAAACTTAAACCTCGAACTATATCTGCAGTAACTACCTTAAGAAATGCAAACATTCGACAAATTATGTGCACAGGTAATATTGTATACCTTTGAATACAATGAATATTTATTGACGCGCATTATTTTATATAGGAGACAATGTATTGACAGCGATTAGTGTAGCCAGAGAATGCGGTCTAGTTGATCAGTCAGCTGAGATATACATCCCTCGGTTTCTGAAAGGAGCATCTACGGACCCTGATTCTGAACTTTGTTGGGAAAGTGTTATTCAAGAAGGTAAAGAGTTATCGATCGATACACTTCAGGTAAAAAACAAAACAAAAACAAAAGGAGCAAAATAACGATAGATTAACTCATCGCTTTGCAGCCAAAGGGCATATCGAATAGGTTACACTATGCAGAAAATCCTTACGATAATGGACTGCAAGATTATTACCTGGCTGTCACTGGTGAGGCTTTCCGATGGATGGTCGATCATGCACCGACTGAGTTACTTCAACGAATGCTTGTTAAGGGAGCGATTTATGCACGCATGTCTCCTGACGAAAAGCAGGAGCTTGTTTGTGAACTTCAAACTATTGGTTATTGTGTTGGATTTTGCGGTGATGGTGCAAACGATTGTGGTGCCTTGAAGGCAGGTGATATTGGTATATCTTTATCAGAAGCAGAGGCATCAGTTGCAGCACCTTTTACTAGCAACACGATGGATATCGAATGCGTAATTGATGTGATAAAGTAAGGAAAACTAGCTTCATTTCTAAACTATAGATCTATGACTCATGCGAATATTCAGGGAAGGACGTGCTGCGTTAGTGACCAGTTTCAGTTGCTTCAAATACATGGCACTTTATAGTCTTATTCAATTTACTTCTGTCACATTACTCTATGCCTTTGGTAGTAATCTTGGTGATTTTCAATTTCTATACATTGATTTGTTCTTGATTCTTCCTATTGCGGTCTACAGTAAGTTTTGACAAAGAGTGATTCGAAAAGATGTTAATTTGTAACCATAGTGGGATATACTGCTGCATGGCCACATCTTTATCACAAGAGACCTACTGCTAGTCTTGTATCCAAAAAAGTTTTAACATCGCTCATTGGACAGATTATTATCACATCTTGTTTTCAATTGATCGCTTATTGGACTGTACATCAACAATCGTGGTAAGTGTTTTCATTATATAAAGAAGGAGTTTACATGTGTTAATTGTTTTACGCCAATTATACAAGGTATAAAGCACCCATTTTTGATCCAAACGGAGAAAACATCATTTGTTATGAAAACACAGTACTGTTTCTTGTATCAAGCTTTCAATATATACTTGTAGCTGTTGTATTCAGTGTTGGACCACCTTATAGAAAACCACTTTGGACAAACAAGAGATTGATAGCAACACTTTGCATCTTGATCACTCTGACTTGCTGGTTTGTTTTGATGCCTCCATCGTCTGTATTGAGTCTTATGGAGTTAAGAGTACTGCCTTTTAAATTCAAAATCTTCATTCTCTTTCTGGGTGCAGCTAATTTGGGCATCAGCTTACTTTGTGAAAAATATTTGTTTACACGATTTGCTTCAGCTGTTTCAAAATCAAAAGATAAACTGAAATATATGGTCAACTCAAGAGATGGTTATTCTGTTGTGGGGAAACAGCATAAAAAAATATATAAAAAAGTCATGGATGACATGGGTATTCATGGCAACAAATAAAAAGTTATTTTTAACAATAATGAACAGTAAAAAGGTTAAAAAACAAGGGGGGGGGGAAGGGGAGAGCAGGAGACAAATGACGCAAACAGGAGTTAAAGAGTGAAAGAGAAAGAGAGATAGAGTGAGAGACAGAGCGAAAGAGACGATTGTCCCAGAAAACTTTAAATAGAAGGAGGAACAAAGAGCGTTTGTGTGTTTCTTGCTTTTCTTTTTCTTTTCTTCTTTTTTAAATGATATCACAACCTGAATACGAAACAATAGACAATGTATCTCTTACAGATTGTTTTAATTATAACTCACTAGAATACATCTCACCTAATAATACAGACGTAATGTTATACGATTGGAATAATTATATGGTCACTCCTCGCTTAAACCACGATCATCCAGAACGTGGAATAGCTGGATTTGTTTCAAAATTATACCAGTACACATCCTCTCTCTTTTTTATATCTGACAGAATATCTAACTCATTTCCCTCCTTTTTTTTTTTTTTTTTTTTTTTTTTTTTTTTCAAAAATAGATGTTTACAGGACAATGAACAAAGTTACGCACGCTGGTGTAAACACAATGGGATTGATATGTTTATTATAGATAACATACCAGGTAAGTTGAATGGTTAAATTCAGTTTATATTACTGACTCTTTATTAGAATTTACTGAAACTGTATTGCCTAAACTATTCAAACATTGTAAATTTGCTTCATTCGTAAGACAATTAAATGTAAAGTTACACAGATCATAAAAAAAACCCATTTAACTTATGCAACCTTTTCCAAACAAAGATTTATGGTTTTCAAAGGGACACAGATGCACGTAAATCAAAGGATAGTAAAGGCAGAGACACATGTCGATGGTATCATAAATACTTTAGACCTGGTCGTCGTGATCTTTTCCACTTGATACGCAGAAAACCACCTCGTTATTCTCGTGGAAGAAGACAGCAACGGGTTGATAAGAACTCTGAAGTCATCTTGAGTATGGAATCAGAAGATGAAGTCTCCGAAAGTAATAAAGACCAAAGACGGAACTCTATCTCCTCTATTTCCTCCTCTTCCGTGACCCTGCATCCAACAGCTCCCCAGCAGAGCAGTCGTGAGGGATCCCAAAGTACTTTTTTAGTTCAAGGTCCAGCTATCCTTTCACCCTCAACCACCTTAACTCCCAGCACACAGTATCAGCCACTCTATTATCCAACTGATCTACCGTCTTCTTATAGCATAAGTCAGCCTTTGGCACAAAAAGAAGCCTTTCAAAACCAGCTTGCCTGTTTACAAGAGAAATATACAAGAGTCTACACTGTTCTGACAGACGAAATCAACAGAGCTTATAGCTTTATCGAAGCTCAAAAATCAAGAATCAAGTTCCTTGAAAATTCACTCCAGCAGCAGGGTTCACTGAATGATCCAGTTCCATTGGCCTATCGTTCTCCTTCATCTTCATCCGTTGATGGCACAAACATGGTTTTGCAAAGCCATTGCCATGAAACCTATTCTACTCCTTTGTACAATATAATTCAACAAAGCTATCTGTCTCCTTCGCGTTCTTCTTCTTCTACCGGTCATATGAACCCTCAAAGTATGTATATGCTATCAAATGAGGACCTTCAAGGTATTCCAACTTCCAATTCGTTATTACAAAATGATGATAATTCACTTTTATTGTAATTCAAAAAACTCATTTTCATATGGGGCTTTTGCAATCAAATCTATGCTCCTCTCAACGTGGTAACCTCCTTCTTTCCACGTTCGATTATTAAAGTATAAGCCAAAAAAAAAAAAAAAAAAAAAAAAAAAAAAAAAAAAAAAACCTGTAAGCCTAATTTTATGCTCATTCATATGTAAAGAAAACAAAAACAAAAAAAATGCAAACAAAATACAAACAAAACACGAAAAATTAATTACTTAATATCTTTATGTAAAAGTTACTATTAATAATACTGCCAATAATTTATACCAATCGCCAATAATTTAATAAACATTTAATACCTTCCTTTGTTTGTCATTCTTTGTGTCATCTTTGAACAACCTGTCACTGCACTGTTCCTCCTCTTTTGTGATTAAGTTCACGTTTGTCCATTCCCCTTTGAACCTCCTGTTATGCAACGTGCATAGAATTGTTTCGAGTGATAAGCTGCAAGGATGAGATTATGTCTAGAACACAAACAGTAACGCAACATGCTACTGCCTTCCCCAACTTCAGGGCCATTTACGACAATCGTATCATTTTGCTGATTTAATAAAAGGGAGATTCATGTTCACACAAGAAAGTTTTGTTGACGCTACTATGCCGGTGAAGACGATTGTGTCTTTCATAGACAGAGTGAAGCAAACATCATTAGACTCTTCATTTCAGTAGCTCATCTTGCTACTCATATCCAAGTGCATTCATCATATGCAATTTAGGGAGATGTAAATATTTTCACTTGTTTTCTGTCCTGAATAGTGAACATTATTGAATGCTTCTCATTAGAATGGCTATTTCATTTTATTTCCTTTAAATCCAATAAATTTAACACAGTGGGCATGAGCTGAAATTTAAGCATTTAAATTTTATATTATTTAGCATTAAAGAAAAAAGTATAAAGAGCTTAGCCATCATCTTTTGAGCTATACTTTGACGACTAATCATACATAGTTAACAGTTGATAAGCTTCGTAACAAAGACGGTCAAAGTCCGCAAATACGTTAAATAGTTAGATAGGCGTTTATGATCGACTTAAATAATACATAAAGGAAAAACTTTGTTATCAAAGATACTCTTTCTATTTCTTATTGAAAAGGTTCATCTCAATAGCTTCATGACATGTTGGTTTCGATCATAGTTAACTTAATTTTCTTTTTGACAGAATATTCAACATATTAGTGTTGGAATTTAAATATACAAAGGGTGTATGTTTACATGAATCATCAACTTACTGAATAATACAGAATGAAAGGCAACATACCAATGTCAATTTTTTTTTTTCATGCAATAATTTATGGAAAACGGAAAGTGAAACTTCACTGTTTTTCTTTCTTGATATTGTTTTTTATTATTCCGAAAGATGCCAAACCAAAGGATTCAATTAGATAAACCTGTTCACAGAATTACAAAAAACTACAATTTATTAGATGTAATTCGAGAATTTTTTTATTAGCAATTGACCTACTTAGCCCTTTTTTCTTCTTTGAAAGTAGATCTCACCAGTTCATTTGGACAGTACCATTAACTTGGCAGGAGCTGTGTTATGGGTAAACTGACAATACTTTTTTTCAAAGCATTTTCATTAACACAAAATAGCGTATGAACTTGTGCGCAGTGAGTGATGTTTTGTCTTGTACATTTTTTGTAGGTAAAAAAAAAAAGAAAGAATCATGAATTGATGATAAAAAAAATCCCTTTTGATTTATGCGTGGTTTTATAGCTGTCAATTATCGTATCCATGTATATGTTCTCGATAATATAAGCTCTTCTTTTAAAAACCCATGGAAAACATTAGCAAGTCCTCGAGCCATAAATACTGGCGGTGGTACAGAATCAGTAAGCAAGTCAACTTGAAATATTGACGGTGATTTAACCCAACTATGAATAGCCTCATGTTATCAACGCAATCAAGGTGTGTAAATTGCTCGAAAAGGAGGTCCTTGTCAGTGTCTCGGAATCGGGCGAAATCTGTATTTGGGAAACTGAAGATCTAGATAAACCACCGATGATATTAAGGTAGATCCACCATTTCTAAACAAGCTACTTAGCAAAATATAGAAACGAACATGAAACTTGGGGTATTGCTATTCATGGAGAACAAGGTCTGCTAGCCGTTTCATCTAATAATTGGAAGATCAAAGTATTCAATATAGTTGAATTAACAAAAAACGATTCGCGATTTGGAGCACGTACAAGTCCGAATGTTTTAAATGATACAGCAGTGATTCAACTGGAAGGACATGAACACAATATACCTTTTATTGATTTCAATGAAACTGGTCAGTATATTGCAAGTGTTTCTATTGATGCGACCGCTAGAGTATGGGACATTTGCTCTAAACAGATGGTTTCTTGTCACAAAGTGCCAGCTCACAGAAACCAAGATCAAGATACTTGGTAAATCTGGATGGTTTTACATTTTATTCGTTCCTTTCTTTCTAATTGGAAATACATAGGTGTTGGTCTGTAAAATTTATTAAACCTGGAAAGTTTAAACGTATCGTGTGCACTGATCCCAAGATCAATAGACGCTTCACTCAACGATTAGACCAAGGACGATCGATCTCTCTTATGAACGTTGGTTTGTGCCATTCAGCAAATGTTCCAGTATTTCCTGCGCTAGATATAGGCAGAGTATTGGATCTGACGGCAGAAGAAATAGATGATGAGGTTTATGAAGAAGACATAAATGAGGATTTATGGAACAATTCATTAATAAGACAAGATGAATCTGTCTTGGTGGACTATATACTTCAGCAAAGAGAAAGAAGCTCTAACAACAACAGCAGCGATAACAATACGAATAGTGGAGATGAAGATCGTGATGCTTGGAACGAACCTGTACAAGGGGTAGAGGAAATCATCCCGGGAGCAAGACCTCGGGCTTTTACCTTTCGAGACGGATTGGATGCACGATTGGAATATGCAAATGATAGAAGATCCAATTCATCCACCTTTATTGATCCAATAGAAGGAGGATGGGAACCCAGCCCGAATGAGAATGTGATCGATTGGGAATCGACTAGTGATCTGCCCGAAGAAAATATGGATATATTTGAAGATAGCAATGCACCAAGATATCATATATCTGGAACGACGCAACGACCAGACGATGAGTCAGTTAAAAGTAAAAAGACATCCAAAGTTAATCTTGGAGAATATCTGATGTTCAGTACGGCTAAAGATATCTTTTTGATGAGTACGACATTACCACGGATGACAAAGATTCGACACGAGAACGATGTAATCAGTAGAGTGGATGTTCGATCAGATAGATTGCTTTATATACTGGATAGAATAACAATGGTAGAATGGCTGCCAGAATTGGAGCTGTATATTGCCGCTAGTCAAAAAGGAACGGTGGCTTTAATGCGTATCTTGCAAGTGGAATTAGAAGATGGTAGGCAGATTTGCGTATTTAATAATGAATGTTATTTGCCAACAGATGTCTTACAGTCGACACCTTTATATGGTAAGAGAACAACATGATGGTGTATGTTATTCATTTTACTTTTATAGGAATGACAGTGAAAAAAGTTGAGGGCGAAAGATTTTCTCCAATAGCCTATCAAGTATTTTTGTTTTATTATGGAGGAAATGTGCTTGGTTACAATATTTCTCGTAAAGACTCATGTTTAACTACGAGTAATTTTGTTTACCTTTAATTGTTTTTTATTATTTTCAATGTTGATTGAAATAAAAAGACTATTCCATCTACTCAAAACGTGTCGTAATATTTTTATCTAACAACTTATGCCTCAAGTGGAAAAAAAATTGCTTGAAAAGAATAATAATCGTAAAAGTTTAAAAATTAGTGAAGACAGATAGGCATAAAGATGAAAAAAATTCTTTGGTTTTCTGTTTCACCTTTAACATGAGAGTGTTTTAGTTAGCTACCTTCTAACATCGTTTGATACGGCTATATTAGCAGTAACATTTTATTTTTAACTGAAATAGGTTACGCTTCCTCAACTACTTTAGATAGGATGCATCTAAGTGACTGAATGGCACGCTAAGATTCCACATGTACCTAGAATAAGCTTTATCATCTCTAAGCATACTCAAGTTGAACAAAGCTAACATGTCATCTCTCTCTCTCTCTTTATTTTATCCACCACATCTGCTGTATTCTACTCAAAGACTTGTCTCCTTTTAGCTTTAATAATAACTATATGAAATCGGTATGGTGGCCATCTGCTCTGAAATTTCATTTCGCTTCTTTATAAAGTTTGTTTTGACTTTTTTTTATCCGTATGAATTATACTTGAATCACTAAAGCCGACACGATTGTTGAGGTACTATGTTTTTCTCATTTATTATCCTTGAATGCAGTGTTTCTCATCGCTTGTCATCCAATGTCAAATCGAATACAAGTAAAACGCTCGCAGAATATGCACTGCGGTTGTTTGACGGATCAAAAAAGGGCATTTCCTTGATAGCTTGAGTGAAACTTTTCAATTAATAGCCTATGTATAACACCACCTCGGACAGACTGTCTGAAACTAAACCATTAGAGATTGTTGGATGTGGTAGTATACCAATCACATTTAAAAAAAATGTAAATATCGAGCTCTTCTTTTTCCAATCTTTTTTTCAGGAACACAGATCTGTAAAAAAAAAAAAAAAAAAAAAAAAAAAAAAAAAAAAAAAAAAAAAAAAAGTAGATCTTAGGTAGCGATGCATTAAATGTCAAGCCTTTATATTTTTAGTAATATTTTGCATTCATTTGATCATCGACTGCATAAGGTCCACGCAATTTGCTTTGTCTTCAAAAATCCCGTTCAGTTCATTTTCAAAATTTTACATTATATGCTTGGTGAATAGGATTTCGTTATTACCTGAAAGTACGCGATCAGAAAAGTAATCAGGCTTTATTACCAAAGTAAGAAACTTTGTACCCTGCAATTAATAACACTTTAAAAATGTTTATTGTATACGCTATATCAACAAGAAAACGTTCATTTTCAACGTTGATGTTGTCTAAAGTACGCTTGTGGATAAAAAAGCCACTTTTGCAATAAAAGGATAATTATCTTTATAGTTATTTTCCTTTTCTCTTTGTCTTTAATGCTAAAGATTACCCTAGAAGAATATCCATTTTTACAAGATAACAATACTTGCTTTTTTTTTTCTTTCTTTCTTTCTTTCTTGCTCTTAACTGCCACTGAAGCAAAACTAATGTTGATAAATTCAACTATCCGATGATCCTAAGGATGTAAATTGGGGAATACGTAAATTATAGCTGTAGTTTAGTATGATGACCTTAATAAAGCAGAAAAGTTTCCATTAGGGATCTTTGTCCAAATTTACGTCTCTTTACCTATAACATTCACCAATATTGCTACGGCTGTTCATCACTCATGCAAAGCGATCTGCTTGAGGGAGCATATTAAGTAGTTTCTCAAAGACATTCTTTAAGAAGAAATGTTTCATATCAAAGTTTTACTCATATTCTTGTTGCACTTTTTTCACTATAAAACCCACATTTGTTCTCAGCCTTCTCAGCATAGGCACCCAATAGCTCTGAATGAAAGCAAAAGTAGAACGCTAAATGAGAAAAGGTACCAGAAATGCTGAAAAGCCGTTTCGAAACTGAAGCTAATACATTTGAATTGTTTGATTCTATTTCAAACATGTTGCTTTGTATTCAACTATTTAGATCCAGTATGTAGGCTGGAGGCTACATATGATGATGCAGGCCCTGTTGATAAACTTAAAAGCCTTGAGGTTGGTATGTTTGACTTGAACAGCTATGTTTTTCCGTGTTGATTATTTGAATAGTTTACACCATTGTTGGTGTCTATCATGTAGTATGCGCAGCAAGAGATTTATCAGGAGAGCATCTGTAGGTCGAATGAAAGATAGAAAAATAAAGTGAACTTGGAGCATATCTGTTTATTGATTTATTGCTGGTAGGCATGACAGATGACACATGGCTTTGGTGGAAGCCCTTAGAATTCGAATAGAAACATTTTGCCTCATAGATTAACACCGACAACATTACTTTTTGCGGATGTGTCGTTTCCGGTGTTCGGAGATTTAAAAAACAAAAGAACTATAAGCAAACAATTAATAAGCATTTTTTTTTTTGACAGGGCTCCCTTTTTCTTTTCCTATTTAAAAATGTCTACAGAAGAAAAGGATACAGTCAAGTTTGTTACAGAAGAAGAAATCAACAAGGCCTCTTCTGAAGATCAACAACAACAGCAAGAACCTGAAGGACAAGCAGCTGCATTTAACCCAGAAACTGGAGAGATCAACTGGGATTGTCCATGTAAGATCTTTTTAATACAACACAAATATGATACTAAGAAATGAAATGTGTATAGGCTTAGGAGGTATGGCAACAGGTCCATGTGGTGAAGACTTTAAAGCAGCATTCAGTTGCTTTGTTTATTCAGAGGAAGAGCCTAAAGGATTGGATTGCGTAGAGAAATTCAAGGCTATGCAAGACTGTTTCCGCCGTCATCCTGATGTTTATGGCGATGAAATTGATGATGATGATGAAGATGATAATGATGATGAAAAGAAAGAAGAGCCAGTAAAAGAAGAAGCAGCACAAGATGCTAGTGTTGTTGCTTCTTCACCGGATGAAGAAGAATATTCTAGCACTAGTTTCAGTAATTGGGTGTCATCTTGGTTTTAGGTGGAAATCTTTTATTTTTGTAGACCTATTTAGAATACTTTTTCATGTGTAATAAAGACTTTATCTGTATTAAAAAAAAAAAAAAAAAAAAAAAAAGGTTCAACGGAGTTGATTTTCTGTCTTTTTTTTCTTCTCTGAATTCACTCTTTATTTTATGTCCAGTAAAAAGAGTGGCAAGACAGCCCCACCAGCTACGAACCCAAAAAAGTCTTTTACAGGAAAGAAGGGTATCGTAAAGAATGGTAATGCAGGCAGCAACAAACCAACCGAGGAATCTCCACAGCGATCTATATTTGGAGATTGGGCAGGCAAGACTCCTCTTTCACTTTTGCATGAGCATTGTCAAAAGAGCAACTGGGAAAAACCAGAATTTGATCTACGACGTAAAAAGGATGGATATATTGGTATAGTTAAACTAAGTCAACGAAATAAAAAGACAGCACAAATGCAGACCGTCTCCTTCACACCACCCGATGAGTTAATCTTGCCTACTGCAGTTGAAGCCAAACATCTGGCTGCAACTTATGCCCTTCACCGAGTCAGATCACACATGCCCTTACAACGTGTCTTACCACCCGCACACAGAACCTACTGGAAGCAGTTTGAAGAGCTAAAGACGGCCAATAACCAGTGGCAGTATGATCCCGATCCGTTCAATGCTCATCCACCCTTGGTGTCAGCTAAAAAGTCTGCAAGGGTTATTCCTACCAAGGACCATGCCTCGGCTGCTGTCCCTATGCCTACAAATACAGCGACAAAGAGACCGTTATTGGATGAAAAGTTATTAAAGGAATGGGAGAATTTGCCTGCAGTTCATATGAATTTAGAGAATAGACAAGAAGTAGAACAAATTATTAAGCGATCTAAAATAGCTTATCAACCTGTAATCACTGATTTATAGATGGAATTCTAATCATTACTCATTCTCTCGATCCCTAGTTACCTAGAAAGCATACAAAGCAAGAGCGCCAACAGTTACTAAAGGAATTGGTTGATATGGGTTTTCGATCTGCTCATGTGGATGAAGCTTTAGATTATTCTCCAGATAGAGAAAGCGCATTAGATTGGTTATGTAAGCCCCCTTTTTTTTTGTATTGCATTTTTCTTTTTCTCATGTTTTATTTATAAGGTTTGCATGTACCTGAGGATGGTAATTGGTCAAAAGAAGGGGATTTGCTTTGAACATCTACTGATTTTCTCTGTGTTTAGATTTACCTGCTAATTTCATGTTGACCACTTATAATCCTACTATGACAACCATTGCCCATTCAACAGAAACACTTGAACGAGATTGGCTTCTGAAACGTATGTGCACTATTGGATATCCTGAAAGTATATGTAAAGAAGCACTTGAACGAATGAATGGGGATGAATCCAAAGCAATCGAGTTACTTCAATGGCGTCTGGGTCATGGCGAAGAAGAGAAGAAGGAGGAAGAGCCGATAGAGGATTTAGAAGAATTGAAGAGTACAAGAGAAGATGAAGCGATTGCGCTTGAATCAATCTATGAAACATTTGAACAAGAGACAGATAAAGAGGATCGATTAGTCTACAGTATCCCACTGAATGTGAAGAGTAAAGAAAAAGTGATTTTGAAGATCATGATACCTAAGCATTCGACATACCCGTTTTGTTTGCCTCTGTTTGTGATTGATTGGCCAGGATTACCAAGTTATCTAAAGTTGGCAATGATTAAAGGTCTGATAGAAGAAGCAGAAAAACATTTGGGTATGCCTTTTATTTATATGTGTATTGAATGGTTGCAAGAACATGCCGATCAGATCATTGCTCATCCACCTAAGCTTCGTGACGTCTCTGAACGATTGACGACACTTGAACCTATCAAACCCAAGAAAATTCAGAAAAGAAAACAATTAAAGAAAAAATCATATATGGACAATGCGGCAGCAGTCAAAGAAGAATCAGAGAGATTAAAAGAGGCCCTTTTGGAACGATTAGGATCTGATGCCTACGCATCCATGGCTCAGGTTCGTTCTCGACTGCCTGCTAATGCATTCAAGGAAAACGTCATCAAGGCTGTTGGTGAACATCAAGTGACGATTGTGAGTGGTGAGACGGGTTGTGGTAAGACGACTCAGGTACCTCAATTCATTATGGATGAAGAAATTATGCAAGGCCGTGGAGCAAACTGTAACATCATCTGTACTCAACCTCGAAAGATCTCTGCGATGGGTGTTGCTGAACGTGTAGCGGATGAAAGATGCGAGACAATCGGAAAGACGGTAGGTTATGCGATACGTGGTGAGACCAAGGTCTCGCGTGAGACACGACTGCAATTTGTCACTACTGGTGTCTTGCTCCGTCGACTTCAGAGTGACTCGGAGCTGGAAGGTGTGAGTCATGTGATGATTGATGAAGTCCATGAACGGTCAGTGGATAGTGACTTTTTGTTGATCATCTTGAGACAGTTACTCGAAAGAAGAAAGGACATCAAGATTGTTTTGATGTCTGCCACGTTAAATCAAGCTCTTTTCTCTGGTTATTTTGGAGGTGCACCAGTGATTGAGATTCCAGGATTTACACATCCCGTTCAAGATTTCTTTTTGGAAGACATCCTAGCCACCGTCCATCATTCTCAAACTCAAGAACACAGTGAGGATACATTGACCAAAGCTGAATGGGCACAATGGCAAATACCTTTACTCAAGCAAGGTTTTAGTGAACAAATCGTTCGTCTCCTCTCACGTTACCGCAACCATCAAAAGATTGACTATGACTTAATCGCCCGTCTGGTGAGACACATCATGGACCATGAGACCATTCAAGAATTTCAACCGGCGATTCTGATCTTTATGCCAGGTGCTGTAGAAATAAAGAACTGTATTGATGCCATTCAAGGATCTGTCGGAGCCTCTGATTCTGTTGAGATCTTGCCTCTTCACGCAAATTTATCCCCTCAAGAGCAAACACGTGTCTTTCGAAAGGTGCCAAACCATGTGCGAAAAATAGTGGTGGCAACCAATGTAGCCGAAACATCTATTACAATCGAAGGAGTCGTGTACGTGATTGATAGTGGACGCGTCAAGGAAACACAATTTGAGGCTGCCAACAGTATGGTTCACTTGGTCGAGACATGGGCCTCAAGAGCATCTTGCAGACAGCGTCGAGGTCGTGCGGGTCGTACCAGACCAGGACAATGCTTCAAACTTTTCACACGCAATACCCACGAGGCCAAGATGAGAGATCAGCAAGTACCTGAGTTACTGCGAACACCCCTTGAGCAACTTTGTTTGACAGTCAAGGCGATGGGACAAGATGATCTCAAGTCATTTTTAGCTCAGGCGATCGATAGACCTTCTATCGCCGCTTTAGAAAGCGCAGTCAATTCGCTGCGGCAGGTGGAAGCGATCGATAAGCAAGATCAATTGACAGCACTTGGTAAACATATGGCAAATATTCCAGCTGATTTAAGAATCAGCAAAATGCTCATCTATGGCGCTGTATTTCATTGTTTAGAACCTATCTTGACTATTGCTTCAATTATGTCATTAAAAAGTCCATTTACGTCACCTATGGAAAAAAGAGAAGAAGCGAGAGAGTAAGAAAGCTTGATTGATAAGTCACCGATGACGCTAATGTTTGTTTATTTAGTGCAAGAGAAAAGTTCAATTTTGGTAAAAGCGACTGGTTAGCGGATATGAAGGCATATGATATGTGGTATGAAATCATTCGATCCAAGGGTATGAAGGCTGCAAGACAGTTTTGTTTAGAAAATTACTTATCATTCACAACCTTGAATGAAATACAAAACCTACGTCGACAATATTTAGAGGCATTGTATGATATCGGATTCTATCAAAAGTCAAAAAGTATGAATGATAACGCGAGTAATTTGAATTTGCTGAAATCTATTATTTTTGCTGGATTGAATCCTAATATCGCAAAGATTAAATTACCAGATACAAAGTACGACAAAGTATTGAGTGGCACAGTCGAAAGAGAAAAAGAAGCAAAAGAGATCAAATATTATACAAAGAATGATGGTCGTGTCTTTTTACATCCTTCTTCTCTTTTATTCACCAACAACAGCTATCAATCTTCTTTCTTGACTTATTTTTCAAAAATGACGACGAGTAAAGTATTCATAAGAGACGGAACTGAAATACCTCTTTATGGAATCTTGTTTTTTGGTGGTCAAATTGAAGTAGATCATTTGGGAAGAGGTCTTAAAGTAGGCTTAGAAGGATGGATTAAGCTAAAGTCTTGGGCTAGAATTGGTGTTTTAGTCAATCAATTAAAACGTTTATTATCATTAGAACTAGAATATAAAATAGAAGATCCAGATCAAGAAGGTAATAATAAAATCGCGTGTACTCTTCATCATTTACTCATCCCTTTTTAGTGTCTGTGGCGCATGCGATCATATCACTCATTTCCAGCGATGGAGTTTAATTATTGTGTGACATTGTGAGGAGAATAAAAGTAAAAAAATTTTCATAATAAATTCGAGTAATTTCTGGTTAATTCGAGTCCCTTTTTTCTTTCCTTTATTTATAAACAACAAAAAAGGCCACCAACTTTAACTTTTTTTTTAAACTTTTTAAACTATAAAAAATGGATCTCAATTGGTGTATTATCTGTGACAATCGTGTAGACGATGTATTGGTAAGTTGTAACAAGTTTATGATTGTTCAAGTAGATTAATCTTGTAATTTAGAATGAATCTTCCCTTTATTGCTCAGAATCTTGCAAACTTAAAGATCAAATGACAAGCATCTCCAATCAACTTTATCTTAACCAACAACAAAAGAAGCCAACAGTAAAGGTTACGCCTTTGAAGAGCAAGCGTCCAAATGCTCCCTCTACTTCTTACCCTTGGGTTCCTCTTTACCGTCGTCGCCGAGGTGTTGTTGTCTCTAAACGTTGTCAACCTGTTGTTGCCAGTTCTCTTACTACTGCCAATGCTCTTTTTACTGCTTTTGGTCAAAAAGTTCAAACAGCTTAAAACAACATTCAAAAAAGCAAATTCAAAAAAAAAATCAAAAAATTGCTTCAACAAAAAAAAAAAGAAAAAAATGCACAAAAACCCTAACAAAAAAAATTTAACAATTTTTTACTAAGGGTAGCTTGGGGAGGATTGTAAATAGCATTATTTTATCCCTTTATTTTTTCTTTTTATATTTCATTTCAACAATTTCATTTTTCCATGATTATTACAAGCCATTTACATACCCACGCCGCCATATATTGTCATAAAAGATTCATTTTCTATATTTAATAAACTGATTAGTCACATCTCCTTTTCTTCAACAGAAAAAAAAAAAAAGAAAAAAAAAAAAGAAAAAAAAAAAAAAAAGATGCTATTTTATTGATCTATCGAGTAGCAAAATCTCCAGTTCTTTATTAAAATATATTATGATGTTCATATAACAATGTTTGTAGATAATTCATATTTTTGTGTTTCAACTATGAGAGTAAAAGGTGTACTTTCGCCATTTGTTTAGTTTCTTGACATAAAATAATATGAGAAGGAACTGAAAGTAGCAAATGCACCATCAACAAACAAAGGCTTTGATTCTTGAAAAGACAAAAATCTCAACAAATGATGTCCAATTTTACTATATTTAAACAAAAAATTTTATTCAAAATAAACTTCATTCAGGAGCACAATATACAATGTATATATTGATTTCGCCTGATGGAGATCAAAAAAAGGAAAAGTAATCTAAAAACTCTTTTGGGATCAAAGGTAAAACGATATAGAGTTAGGTGTGAAATATGCTAGTTAGAAGAAGGAGAGGGAAGCCAATCGAAGTCTTTGCCCGAGATGAGCTGGTGGCGTAGGCGAATCTTTTGTGTAAAGTAGGTAAATAGATTCATAAAGGATGGTGCAAGTGGTTGGATAAACACAGTGGACATTTATCCATGGAAGCTATACATGGTCAAAGATGCGCCCTGTTCGATACTTATATGGTGGGGCAAGGCCATACGATGCTAAGCATTCAAGGTCAATAAGTCCAAACTGAACAAAGCGACAGTAGTGTAAATGGGACTCTTGAGTCGCTTCAGGACTACGCAGATTCAATAAAGGCATGTTTTGTGAGCATGTTGGGCTTTACAATTAATGGGTTCATTGACGAGAATAGGGTCGCGAATGGTTTCCGCAAAGAATCATTTTCTTGTTGTAATTTGTGTATCTCAGCACAGGTAGCAATTAAGTCTGCCTGCAGCTGCTGGAGTTGCTTGCTATTGTGGTGCATAGCAAAGAGTTACAAAGAAAGCAAAAATCTATAGAAAGTGATGGAAAGCAAAAAAAGAGCTCCCCCCCCCCAAATTTTCTATAGTGTTTTTAACTTCTGACAAATAAAAAATTGAATTCAGATGAGTGTAAAGTTATTTTCAGGCATATCAAATACTGGAGAGCGCTAGGAATGCAATAAATCATAGTTTAATCTTGGGTATCTTGACCAGTACAAACCAAGCTTTCTGAAAACCAATTCATAAGATATATAAAAAAATAGAGTTTTATATTTTAGCAGTTAAATCTTAGGCCTTCACCTGTTTCATAACTCTTAAAATAAAAAAATAAAAAAGATGAAGGAAGTTTGGTTGCTCTCAATCTAGCTGTCCAATACGCGACTCTTCAATTCCAGTAGCTGCATCCCCCGTTAGCTTCATCTGTCTTCCATAATAAAGTAGAATAACTTATGTTGGATGTTGTGCATCATTGTAATACTATTATGTCTCAAGTCCTTCGTTGTCTTCTTCTTTTGCTTTCCTTAAATGTGATACATCCATTATGAAATCTCTGAAGTGCCTGCATTCGCTGTTCAGGACTTTTAGCAAACTTAGCGTCCAGATCGATTGGTCATCTGTCAATTCTAATATAACAGAAGAATTCCCTCCCAGATGGGTCCACATAGGTCCCGATGCTGTGCATGGCTCCTTTCGATCAATGAAATGGTCTACTTTTTTGGTAAAGGATGTCTATTATATTGATCACATTTTTGACTTTCTTCATAGAATTCCTATTGTACTTAATAGTTGATACCATTGATTTCTTAAAACAGTTTCTGGAGGCACCAAATCAAACACCAGATGGCAATATTCTGTTCATTTTTTTCGACCGTCCGCTTTCATCGTTTGACTCACTGCTTTATCCTCATGAAATTATAAATAAATGATTGCATGTTCATGAGCTGGATCCTTTTGATACTCTTCTTGATAAATATCAACCGGCTTCCAGCAAAGCATGATCAAAATTTTCAACAGTTTCCTTTCTCTACCAAACCCAGAGTGTACTAAGGCAGATTTACCATAATAAGCTGTCTTGTCGATCACAGTTACACGGCATTCTTGGATCTTTTTATTTCTTTTTTGTGCTTTCCATAATGAACATGAATATTTTTTTGGTCCTTCCTAGTAAAGCAATTTATTTGGCCCTCTTTGGCAAATCGATGTCTAATGGATATCACCTCTTTAAGCTATAGACATGTTCATGCCTTTTTTGATAGATCTCAAACTAAGAACTCACTTCCAATTGAAAAAGTTCTTCTTTCGCAGCTTGTATTATTCATGCAATTTGGTGAATCAACTGGTGACAGCCCTTTGAATAACGAACCTTTTGGTCTCATTAAGCAATAACGCCATAGCAGTGCTTCGTCGCACCTATCATGAAAAACTGGCGTCCCGAGAGTGTCAACAACAGCAGCACCCTATGCGATCTATGATTGACAACGATCGTAGCCTTGTCTTCTCCTATATTATTGCCTTTTCTTCTTCAACCTTTCACTTTGTATGAGTCACCAATTTAAATCAATATCCGTCATTGAACGGCACTGGAATAAAATGTCTTGCAAAAAAAAAAGTGACAGTGTGTGAATTATGTCATCAGATTTTTTGTTTATTGTACGCGAGTTTATTTCCTTTTGTTTTGTAAACGAAATAAAATATTGAACAAGCATCATGGCTACTTCACAACAATCAAGGTCAGTTCAAAAATCAACAGTATGTAAACTATCAAGTCTAATTCTTTTTATACAGCAATCTTGATAGCGACAATTGGAAGCAACATCTTTCACTTCCAAGAAAAGATACTCGGCCACAGACAAAAGTATGGGATTAGCCTTGTCCTCTTTTCTTTTAAATTAATGATCCAACTGTTTAGGATGTAACGGCTACAAAAGGAAATGAATTCGAAGATTATTTCTTGAAGAGAGAGTTGTTAATGGGTATTTTTGAAGCTGGCTTTGAACGACCTTCACCTATTCAAGAAGAAGCCATTCCAATTGCCTTAACAAACCGTGATATATTAGCCAGAGCTAAAAATGGCACAGGTAAAACAGCTGCCTTTGTTATCCCAACGTTAGAAAAGATCAACAACAAGATGAATAAGATTCAAGCACTCTTGCTTGTTCCTACACGTGAATTAGCGCTACAAACAGCTCAAGTATGTAAAACGTTGGGCAAGCATTTGAATATTCAAGTAATGGTGACTACAGGTGGTACCACCCTTAAGGACGATATTATGCGCCTAAGTGAGGCGGTTCATGTGGTAGTTGGTACACCAGGCCGTATCTTAGACCTCGCTTCAAAAGGAGTTGCTGACTTTAGCCAAGCAAACACGTTTGTTATGGATGAAGCAGATAAATTATTGTCGCCAGAATTTACGCCCGTTATTGATCAACTCATTAGTTATTTTCCCAAAAATCGACAAATCATGTTATTCAGTGCTACTTTCCCGATGATTGTAAAAACTTTCAAAGACAAGCATCTGGCTAAACCTTACGAGATCAATTTGATGGACGAGTTGACTTTACGTGGTGTAACACAATATTATGCTTATGTAGAAGAGAAGCAAAAAGTTCACTGCTTAAACACGTTGTTTTCAAAGGTAAGCGATAATAAAAGAAAAGTGAAGAAAAAGGATAAAGAACTCAGCAGAAAACGTTATTTAGCTTCAAATCAATCAATCAATTATTTTCTGTAATTCTACCAATCGTGTTGAACTGCTAGCTAAAAAAATCACTGAATTGGGCTACTCATGCTTCTATTCTCATGCAAGAATGCTTCAAAGTCATCGAAATCGTGTTTTCCATGATTTTAGAAACGGCGTCTGTCGTAATTTAGTTTGTTCAGGTAATAGCAAGAGCAAATGTGTTTTATAATATGGTACTAAAGAAAAGATTTACCTTGTTAGATCTTTTAACGCGTGGTATTGATATTCAGGCGGTAAATGTAGTCATTAACTTTGATTTTCCCAAGAATGCCGAGACATACTTGCATCGTATTGGTCGTTCTGGTCGTTTCGGTCATCTTGGTTTAGCTATTAACCTGATTACATATGAAGATCGATTTAATTTATACAAGATAGAACGCGAATTAGGAACTGAGATTCAACCCATTCCACCAGTGATTGATAAACAACTTTATGTTGCCCCAAATACTCTCGAAGAAACTCAAGTTCAGCAACCTAATCGGCAATTGGCCCTCGCTACTCGTCAACAGCAACAACAAAGAGAATTTCAACCAGAACAGCAGCAACGAAGAAACCAATCCTCTCGAGGTGGTTACAGAGGTGGAAAGCATCCAACAGGATCAAGGGATCATTAATTAAAATCTTAGTTCTTTGTAAATAAGTTTAGAACACATTTACTTTCATTTGCACATATATTCTTTTCGTGTGAAAACAAAAAAAAATAAACATCTTGATTCTAGAAGCTTCAGATAATAAGTCCGCTGTGATAAAACCCATACATAAAATTATCCTTTTTTTTTTTATTATTTTTGCTGAAGCAACATGTTTCAAAAGATTGTCAATTTCTGGTTTTCTTCTTTTATAACCGAACGTCTCTTAGCTAGTCCTTTATTTAACCGTATGGCAGCTAAAACGCATCACCACGTCTCCAATATAACTGACAAAGGTATTTTTCGCATTATTTTTTTCATTATTATTTCTAATTCGTCTTTACAGGTGTAAAAACTGGTAGTGAATTCATGAAGGCATTCAAAGAAAACCTTGAAAAGGAAGCTAGAAACTCTGGTAGAAAGTAAAGAAAAAGATTTCTTTAACAAGATTTGCAATACTTTGTTTATTATTTATATTCATATGATTGTTATTGGGAAATTTGAGGATGCCTGGGACAGACCTCAGAGTTATATCCTAACATTAATAAACTATTTATTAGAAGATATGCAATATAAATCAAGCTATTTGCATATACAAAACAGACATTGCATTTTACAAAGAAATCATACTGAAACAAAAGGACAGGGCATGTAGCTTAAATTTTTTGTACTCGTGGGCAATCACTTATAGTTAAAAGTAATTACACTGTCCCTGGTCGATTATATTCCCATGTACAATAACAATAACATTACAACAAATCTGTAACTTTCTCTGTCAAATCCTTCCTACACACATCAAAGCCAGCTCATCATAAATGCTTCATCAGAAGGATTTTTCTTATTTATTCAACTTTTAATAAATGAAGCACCTTGGACAACTATTGTCTATTGAAAGATACATTTTCAGTATGTTTGTCCAACTCATAACTTGTTCTTTTCTACCTTGATTATGAAGCAAATTCGTTACTTTTTGATTTATTTTCTGTAATTGACTTGACAAAGTCATTATCTGCTCCATTTTCTTCGCTGAATAAAGCAGTAGCTTGATTTTTTTCTGCCAATTTCACCTTGTTGAAGTCCAAAACGCGAAGTTGAGGGAATTTATAAATGACATAAAGGCGGTAGTGCTGTTTCTTCGCGACAGGATTATCCAACAAACTTAAGTGAGTCAATTTTTTAAGTTTTGTCAATGGCTCTAAATCACCTAGTTCGTTGATTAAATTGTTTGTCAAGATGATGGTGTGAAGATTAGGAACATATGTTTCTAAACCACTTTCAATTTTGCTAATACGATTGTTGTTGAGCAATAAGCTTTGGAGTCTATTTAAACGAGGGAAATTTCCAAGTACACGTAAATCATTATTTGTAAAGTCAATGGCATCGTTTAAATCCTGCATTTTCAATTAGCTTATGAACGATATCTGCTTTTAATAGCTTTTTTACTTTAGTCACACCAAGGTTTTCGATGACAGGTATTTTCAAGTCTATGCAAAGTTTTGTGAGTCTAATAACATACATTAGCGAAGAAATCATAAGCTAACCTCTAAGTATAAGTTCACGGTCACCCAAAGGGTTAATGTGTGAGATACTATCAGAAAGCAAATCTGCAGTTAACTTCATTATTAATAATATCGCTATTCGTTAAAAAAAAGAGAGTGACAAATAATATTGAATTCATTACGACCAAAGTGGCTTGTAAATTACGCCAGAAATACTCTAGTCTTTTATGTTTTTTTTTCCCCTGACTGCTAGACAGAACCTTTTAAAATGAGTTCAATTCAACTAAATAACCCCCTCAATATTGCACTCATTGTAGCAAGTCTATCAATACACTTTTACTAGTCATTGCCACGTAAATATACTTAATTATCAACCTCTCTATGTTTGAATACAACTGGTTATTTTCAAGGTCGAGATAAGTTAAATTTAAAGAGCAATCGACAGAAAGAAATTGTATAATTATTTAACTCTCGGACACATCTTGTAATGCAACGGCTAGCATCAGACATCTATCATTGATCCAATCAAAACTTATAAAGACCTGTTACGGCTTGCCAAATTTTGCAAATGAGCAATCGACAAACAGTACACTAATTGTGCCATAGCCAAACAGGCAGCTGATAAACATCAATAGAGTGCATTTCAAAGCAAATTATTTACAAAACTACATCTCTTTAAATAGGTTTTCCTTGCGTTGAGTACATGTTTATCCTTGAAAACAAAGAGATGTTTTCGATGTTTGAGATTGCATCTTTGACGTAACTAAATCCACGAAAGATTTTTTGGAGCCTCCTACTTCACCTGGATTGCTTAAAATAGATAATGTCTGCTTGTCGCATATGCTATGTCATCGATGAAGAGCGTAGAGCAGAGGAGTTTATCAGAGAACCCTTAATTGATACAGACGACTCGGTGTATTCAGCCTCAGAAAGACAAAGAGAATGAAAGCATTACGCTTCAAGTGATCTTTTTTCGCTTCGTTCCCTCTTTATAATTGTGTATACAATCGTTTTATCTTTTCTATACCTTCCTTATATTTTTTTTTCTGTTTGAAATCTTTTACACTGCTTTTTTTTTCTTTCAGTTTATGCTTTTTGGCTTATGTCTGTAATTTTATGCTATGTATTCTTTTTTTTTAAAAAATATATCAAAACAAAAGTGAATTCATGAAAAGCACATTTTTATATTAGTCACAATATACGAAAACTGTAAGTCTTGATTTTAAAGAACATCGGTTAATATTGTAGTAGGTAATAAGCTGTTCCTTCACGATGTAGCTACACCATATTGATAAAATTGAGCTTAATACAGCTGCACAATGAAATATTTTCAGTTTGCATTCTATCAAGATTATTATCCCAATACAAGTCAATTAAATCTTAAATAGCGCTGAAGGCATGATTTAAATGGCAATAGCATACACAAGGTTCTGAAAAGATACAGCCAAAAATAAATATGTATTTTCGCCAAAATTGGTGTGCCATTTCAACTTTTTTCATTTTTTCATATGCCAAATGGTTTCCTCGTCATATACAAAATAAGTGAAAAAAGAGTATGAACAATGAATCTTTAAAATCTGCCATTTGAGACTTTCAGTACTGTATCAATTCCCGCGTATTAAATAAACATTTTTTATTTACATAGATTTTTTACTGCATAATTTTTTAAAAGAGTATCAACAATATTATTATTAAAAATAGGATTTATATATGCTATGTGATTACTGAGGCACCTGTAAATAAGCATAAATGGCTCTTTCACGACATTGAGTCCATTGTGATTGATAAGATTGCAACCAAGAAATGACAAGTTCCAATCGATCCACGAGTGAGATGGTTCTCAATAGCACATAAGCATCGTTTATTGGGATCGGCAAGACAGTAGCAGTCCACCAGCAAACAGCAGCAGGATTTTCACGGGTGGGCATCGGTCCATGCAAGGAGACCATGCTCTCGAGCCAAAGAGGACCTAAAAGGCCAGCGGTTTGAGCATGAAGTAGATGAGAGGGTATAGAAGAAGGCTGTGCGAGGTATTGAATATGTTGTGAGATGGTATCGGCTAATTCAATAGCATATTCTGTGATATATGTGTGTTGAACCAAAGCATCCTCGTTACCAGCACACTCGATGCTTAATGGAACAAGGCTCGATTCACCCAAAATTTCAAAGTCGGCCATCAACCTTGATTCTTTGTCTTGGTAAGATTTGAGTCGGAAGCGATCCATACCTACGACATCAATCACAAGAGCACCATTTTGACGCTGAATATTCATGACTTGAAGTAGAGTACCAAATTTGGCTACTTGGGGCTGGCTACGGTGAATAGACGCCAAACAAGGACAGTGATATTGACCACAGGTCATGATGGATTCTTTAAGCATCGTCATTTGAAAGGGCGTATGGATAAGCAATTGAGTGTGTTGACCAGGAAAGATGACTTGATCAGAAATAAATAGAGGCACGTTGGTTTGATGGTTAAAGCCATTAGGATGGGAAGGTAAGGAACCTAACAACTGAAGCTCTTTAACCAATCGAGATAAAGTATGATTGGATGACTGAGAGACTAAGTTGCTATATTTGGGTAAAGGACGGCAACAAAATGAGCACGCATCATTTTCAATCTTGGAGCGCAAGACACAAGCTCTGCAAAACGTATGACCGCATGGTGTGGTGATAGGATCCGAGATGGAGTGATGGCATGATGAGCAACTTAAAAGTGGAATGATCATTTCAGGATCAATTTGTGTATTGTCTGTTTCCTCTAGAGTGATAGACTGATGAAGAATATGAGTGAGTTGGGTGATGGTAGCATCTTGTGAAATTTCAGGTCCAAATAGATGGGTTTCTGCATCGCAGTGTGGAGCAGGGCATTTAAAAACTGATTTTTTAATAGAAGATGGGCTGCTGATTGAGAAGCAGTGTGCACAAATGGTGTACCCGCAAGAAAGTGTAATAGGATCTATTAGAACATCTCCGCAAGCAATACAAGCAAGTGTTTGTAGAAGATTAAATTTGTTAGACATGATTGTGAATGTGTAAAAAATAAAAAAGTAGAATTAAATTCTTTTGTGGTTTATATATGTCTTTTTCAAGGTCAATCAATGTGAATCAAACCAATCTACAGAAAAACTCGATTTACATCCAACTGTCGATTTCATCAGTCAATTTTATCCCTATTCTAAATATGGAAAATGACATTCTATTTTTGGGGGACTTCTATAGAAATAAAACTCAGAAGGTTTTTTTGCTTTATAAAAAAAACATAACAACGAATAATTATATTTGCAGAAAAAATAAATTTACCAATGGTAAATATTCAATGATTGCTTATTTGTTAATGATTTGTAAGTCACTTATTGGTATGACATTATATTTTTTTTTGGTCTATGAATCGTTATGATAATCATAGAACATGCAATAATCCAATCCTTCATGATTATTTCTCTCCTTTATAACAAATTCATGTGAAATAAAAAAAAGAAAAGAGGATTTTATTTAAGCTGCATCTAATAAATCAAATACATTATTGCTTGATATAATTTGCTTTGATTTCTTTCCTGGACGCAGTGATGTATTTTTTTGTTTATTTATTCTTTTTGGTTTATCATTGGTTATAGTATCTTGTATATTGTAATCAAATATATCCAATATTTTGTTATTCAAGTCATTTATAATCACCTTGTAAACATTCAAAAATAGTTGCAAAGACTCCTTTGGTAATAGAGATCTAATACTAGCCCCGTTTCGTGTCTTCTCTAGGTAATAGTGAAATGCAAGTCCATCATACATATGGGCTAATGGTGCATGAATTTCAATATCGAGGATTTGTGAGAGAAGATGAGATGAATACAAAACATTTTGAAACTGCGCTGCAAGATGAACCGATCGCTTTTTCAGGGCGACTGCTTCTATCACAGGTACTTGATTACTTTCTAAACAAGGAGACAAAGAATGTAGGGTAGATAGGATGATGGCAATAACTTCGTGGTTGGTAAGCTGATTATTTTCTTCTCTTGAATAGTAATGAATCATATATCTAAGGCAAAGTATCAAGTAGCATAGGCCACCGTTCTTTTCAAATGGCTTCATATTCACTTTGTTGATTTTATGAACCAAAAGAAACCAAGACCACGCATCGGTTTCAACATTTCTTTTTCTGACAGACAGCTGTATAGCTTCCAAATGCTGTTTCTTTCGTATATATTCAGTCACTTGGTATTCTTCCAAATTCATCTTTATTCTTATTTGCTCATAAATTTCTTGTCTTAACGTTTGACTGACCAACCAACTTGATTCTCTTTCTACATCCTCAAGAAATATGCTTGACCAAAACGTCTGGTTCTTTATGATCTCCATTACCAATCGACTCTGGCTGTTTTGATCTACAAATAAATTCCCAACTTCCTTACTCTTTTGTGAGATTAAGAATGGACTATCAGGACTATATTGACGAATTGAGTTCAAGATCAAACTTTCAAGTTCAGTCATCTCAATCTGTTTTGCATAACGTCTATGGATTGCAGGCATCAACGCTTTCAAAACATTCTTTATCACATCTCCTTCGCTATTTCTATTGATAAATTCTGATACTATCCTTGGCCAACTTGTCTGGTTTTTTCCTACTTGAATCCCTTCCTTATTGCACCATTCAACAATAGCATATCGGCACAGTTCTCCATCTAAATAATCGTTACCCATAAGTGTACCTAATAACGGTAGGCTCTGTCGATCCAACCTTAGCAATTGTGCCAATCTATCAGGATAAAATACACTGGCTGATATATGTTTGCTGTTACCATCATCAATTGGTATTTTCAAGGTATTGAGTGGAATGTATCCTTTGCCTGTATTAGGATATATGTACATGTCTGAATCCTGAGATACAATGTATCCATCCTCTTTTTCTGCCATTTTAGCCACTTCTCCATCTGCCTCAGCATCACATATTCTCACGTAGACTTGCAGATCTCGAAGGGTTTGTAAAATAACTTCAAATGTCAGTGGTGGAATTAAAAATAATTTGCTCAAGTGTTCTAAATCTCGGTTCGATGTATTGATGGATTCCAAATGGGACATGACCAGGGCACAACGTTGAATGTACGATCGGTGTCTCTTTGTTCGAGTCTCTATTTTATCAGCAGGTAATGCACCATCAAACAAGAATATGGGCTCAATACCAGCATTCTTTAACTTGTTGATGATTTGTACTATGACACAAGCTATAGTTGCATATTGACCTCCATAGATCCAATGGGTTCGATATTCATAGGCACAACTGTAAACAAATGCATTGCCATCGAAAATGAAACGATCTTTTATATTGACTGAATTTAACTTCCATCTTGTTGCTTCAGTTAAAGAAGGGTGTGATTTAACAAATTGTGAAAGTCCATTGATGCCCATGCGATCTATGAAAAAATAATAAAAAAAGAGTTTTTTTTTTTTTTTTTTTTTTTTTTTTTTCCATGCAAAAATAAAAATTAAAGTCAACTGATCCCTCAAAACACAACAAAACCAGATTCAATAGTCAATTGTCTCCAGCTTTTTCTCCCAGTATGAAAACTTATACATTCAATGAGATATATTGAAGTGAATTATATATATCCTCTGTACATTTTATCAATCAACGTAATTCATATTTGTCTTTAGTCTTCTAAAACTCCAATATGTTAGGCCTGATCAGTCATATAAATTTATCATAAAATCTTCGTCTGCTTTTACTACATGAGTGAAGAATGATGGCGATTAAAGTGTCCAAAAGCCTCAAAAATAAAATTTCTATTCGTCTAAAAAATACTTTTTTTATCCAAATCTTTTGATCATGTCGACTTAAATCTGATTGTATTTTAGCCCATATAATCTGAGCTTGAAGAAAAAAGGAATTAAAATTTATGCTGTTTTATCTCACTTTCTCCTTACTTTTTATTATTAAATAACAAATGGGTGCTGCATTAAGCTGTGTGGCTTTGCCTGCTTTAGGCTCTCTTGGTACATGGATTGCAAGCTGCTTCTCTGCTGCTGCATGCTCCTTGGCTTGTAAAAGGTATATGTGTACACAACTAGCTTTGAAGCCTCATGAAGTTAATCGTAAAGCAATACCATGATAGCTGCAATTGTAACAACTCGGTAGCTACTCGTATAGGCTATGCTGTAAGTTTTTTGTTGAAATAATAGTCTTTCTCGAATTTTACTGATTACCTTTTTAGATCATTTTCTTGTTCAACTCTATTGTAATCTCGCAGTCTTTGTTTATACACTTCTTTATTCTAACAATGTCACCACCTTTTTCATTTTTAGATAGCTTGGCTAATGTTATCAGACTGGGCAGTAAAGCAAATTCGAAAACTCACTTTAGATTACCTAAAACTCAACTGTGCTGAAGGAACATGCTATGGAACTATTGCAGTAAAAATTGTCTATAATTTCATATTTCCTTTCTAAAATAGATATGATACAGGTTCACCGTGTTTGTTTCGCACTTGTCCTTTTTCACACTTTACTTGGTTTATTACTACTCGGTGTTCACAACAGTCGACAGAAAAGGTCCTCTTTACAAAATGGTTGGTGGGGACCAAAAGTTTTCTGCTGGCTAAGCTTACTCGTTGCTTCCTTTTTTATACCGAATGAATTCTTTCGAGTTTGGGGAAATTATATTGCTCTGATAGGAGCAGCCATGTTTATTCTCTTTGGTCTTGTGCTTTTGGTTGATTTTGCACATAGCTGGACTGAGCGTTGCTTGGAAAACATGGAGTACTCAGAGAAATGGAAATATATCTTAATTGGTGGTACATTATTCTTACTTGCATCATCTGTAACCTTGACCGGAATCATGTATGGATTCTTTGCTGCCCAGGATTGTTCCTTGAATCAGTTCTTTGTGACATTTAACCTTGTCCTGGGCTTGTTGATCACCTTCTTGTGTGTCATGCCGTCTGTACAGGACGCAAATCCAAGATCAGGATTATCGCAGTCCTCCATTGTGATCATTTATTGCACCTATCTTGTTTTATCAGCCGTAGCCAATGAACCAAATGATAAAGAGTGCAATCCTTTACGAAAATCACAAGGACCTCAGACGACATCGATTGTTTTAGGAGCTTTGTTTACTTTTTTGGCTATTGCTTACTCAACAAGTAAGGCAGCTACTCAAGGTTTGATCAAATAAAAAATAATACAAGTCCCTCTTTCTCAATGATTAAGATAGGCATAGAAGGAACGGGTACTTCGCCGAGTAGGGAAAATTTGATTGCATCTGTTGAAAATGGGTAATTAAAATAATAATAATAATATCGGAAACCTGTGTTTGTAATAACTCTTGTTAGATCTCTTCCTCGATCAGCATTATACAAAGATGATAGTGATGATGACGATGATGATAGTCGGGATGATGAAAGGCAGGGAGCTGTCTATAACTATTCTTTTTTTCATTTTATTTTTGCTATAGCTGCTATGTATGTAGCTATGCTTTTAACAAATTGGTAAAAAAAAAGAAATAGAAAAAAAAAGATTTTTCATACTGATAACTATGATTTAGGAATACTATTATCTCAGAACAGGCCAACTCTGGAGAAGATACATTGATTCGTATTGGACAGAGTTATACTGCTGTATGGGTCAAGGTTGTATCTGGTTGGATATGTTATGGTCTTTATAGTTGGAGTTTGTTAGCTCCTGTATTTATGCCAGAGTGGTTCTTAGTAAGTGATGAAAGAATAAGAAGGAAATAGTAAACTAACAGATTTATTTAGGATACTTATTAAGTACTTATTCTTTGTCAACATCTACCAATGCACTTTTTCGATACCAAGTTTTTATTCATCATTTCATCAGAATAAATTTCCACTTAGCATATAAAAATTAGTTATTTATCTGACATCTATTCAAATTCACTACGTATAAACTAATGTTGTTCCAGAAAGCTCTCTCCAGTATAAGGGTCACATAAGTGGATATAATTAGACGAGATATCACTTTATGCTTTACTCGTTTATTAGAACAACACATTAAACCATAATGACATGGTGCTTTGTTTTAGGAAAGGCGGAAAGTAAAGAGATTAAATGTAAACTTTATTTTTTTTTCTCTTTAATTTTTAACAGTGCTCTTCTAGAAGCAGCACTAGAATAAAACCATCCTACACACATAAACAAAAGCAGAAAAAGTAGCATCCTTTATTTAAAGGGATTTAATTTTTTCTAAATACAAGGTTCTTTTAAGCGACTTGAAGGGTTTCTGTTGCTATTTAGCTTCAAAGTTTAATGTATGTCTCAAAAAAAAAAGCAACTTTAAATTTGGCAGTGTATGCCATAAAATGATTTTTTATTTGTGCTAATTTTGAAATCAAAAGTGTGTCAATGATTTTTGAGAAAAAGTACATTGAGAAGCGAAAACAGGAATGTATGCGAGCAAATAGAAAAATGCACGACTGATATGATGGAACGTATTGCTGCTGATGTGTTAGAACTGTCATCCAAGATAACAGAATCGTCAGACAAGCGACGACGAACAAGGATCTCAATCAAAGGAGATTTCAGCGGTGAGGATGTCACAAAAGAGCCTCAGCAACAAACTACATTTACGGAACTAATTTTGATTTCGCAGGAACTCGAAATCGAGTATGCCAAGGGCCTGTTCTGATTACATTGTACATATGTGAAATACTATAAAACCCTTAGGTTTAAGTACGCTTGTAATCATTGATCTCACAGATAGTCGTTCGCATGAGCTCAATAAAAAATCGCTGGGCGAACAAGAATTCAAAAAACTTTACGAACCGACTGCCATTCTTTGGCAAAAAGGACCTGCATGCAAAAAATTGTTGGATGCACTGTCAGTAGACAATGTTGATTCATGCGACTTATGTGAGACAATCCTCATGCCAATGATAGAAGCAAAGTCTGTCACCTGTTGATCCACTATGACCTTCGTGTTATCAAGGCTATAGTTGGTCAATGGTATTTCAAATAGAATATGCACCAGAGGCAGCAGTATCTAACTGACTTTTTTTACGGATCGACCTTATATGCTCCCTCCTTCATCCCCTATTACAATGGTATGTGGTGAAGGGATCAGAGCAATCTTAATTCTTCAAAATTTGCTTACAAGATTTAATGACTGAGTTAAACTTAACTGATAAGCTTTTACAAGAAAAGAAAAAAAAAAAAGGAGGGGGAAAGAATTCCAAAGATACCTCATACACATACTGAAGATTTTTAGAATTGAGGTAGAGGTTGAAGGAACCAATTGTCATAATTGGGATGGTATCTTGAGCACCATGGGCGGCTGTAGCTAGTCAATGATGATGTTGATCGAATTTGCCTATGGTTTTGGTGAAAGGGATGCGAAAAAATTACAAAGTGACACAGACAAGATCTACCGCAATGCAGCACGTCTCTTGAGCTAACCAAAGAATGCACACGGAAATCAAACTCATATTGTTACCGTCTTCACCCTTGATTATCACATTTATTTTGAACCCTTGATCCTAATGAATGATCTCACTTACGTCAGAAATTGAATAACTGAAATTGAAGGTCTCTATTCATCAATTGATTTGAACAATGCTATAAAGCAAATGCCAAAAATTTTTGCTTGGCGTAATGCAGTCATAAGCTATATCAAGTAGGGCAAATCTCCCAATTATGATATCAACCTTGGCACTCACACAATTCCTTTTTTTTTTTTCATTCTTTTTTATTATTTTTTTTTTATATGCTGTTACAGTCTACTACTCTATGTTTCATTTTGTATTATTAGTTTGATGTTTTGTCATTGTTTTGTACCTCTTTTCATTTTCATATTTTGAATACAAATATTGTTTTCATTGTTATAACATCAAACAATCTTCAGACAGAGACAAATACATGCCAAAATAATATATCAGAAATGAAGTGACTTACAAAAAAACCATATGCACAAAACAATATAGAGCAGCAACACAATTCTTTCATTCAAAAATGGCTAACGTCACCAAGTGCTGGACACACGACTGTAAGATATAGACGGGGCCTTTATATTTATAAATGCAAAGCTCAGTATTAATAATACTGATACGAGCACTACCTTAGTTCCCATGCATGGATACAAATTTAATGTGAAGGATTTTCCAGAGCCTTTGTTTGTCTAAATACTTATGACACTACCAAAAAAAAAGCTTTTGAAGCCACTAGGCTACAAGTGATTAGAAGCTTCTCTGATCCTTGTTATCAACTTCTTTTCCAGGTACTTGCTGCGTTTTACTTTACTCTTACCAACTGATCAAAATTACTTAACTGGATTAGGCTCAGGAGAATATGAAGATAGACAAGCATATAATAACCTCAGATCTCGATAAACTTCAAACGAATAGATAGGAGCATTATTCATGACTAGATGATAACCATTCTTGTGTGAATACTGGTCCATTTCATTTATTATGGCCTTCAGAGACCAACATAATGTCTTGTAGCCGTCTCTTTATCCATATGCCCAACATCGTCTTCTTGCTTCCTCTTTTTATTGAATGGAGTTGGAAGACTCATGCAGCATTTTCTCACAATATGATTCACGGTGCTTTTGGATACTGTGAGACCTGTGGATGCCTGTATCAATTACTCAATTGCATGTTCTAAAACAGCTAATGGGTTTTCATCCATGCACTCTAGAATAAATGTTTATGCTCCCTATTGAAAGGACATGGATAATCAATCTTTCTATGTTTCTCAAAGATGGCATAAGGTTTCTCCCATACTGTCTAACGCACATTTATGCTTTACGAGCATGGACTACCAGTTGCTTTGCAGCAGCAAAAGCACTCTGGCATTTTCAAATGACAACTTGAAACCCCCCCCCCACTTTGTCCTGACCAGTGGAGAGTGTTTAATTACGCTTGGTTGATGCTGCTCTCATAGCATCTTTGGTGCTGCCCTTTATGTCGTCTTCTATCTGTCTTGCTATCTCCTTCTTGCGGCAGTTTAGACAAACACTGCGTATAAAAGTTCAATATTTCAAAATCATACTGCTCCCTTGTCAACAATGCAATTCACAAGGCTCGAACCTGACATACTTGTCGACAATAGTCCCTTTCTGTCTTTATTCAAAAATTAAGTGCTCATTATGATAAAGATCCCACTGTAATGATGACAACAAAAGAAAACTCGAGGACGAGAACACAGACACATTTTATATATCTCAAAAACGTCCAAATTTCTGAGACAAAACATCCTGGGAATGAGACATTGAATTTGTCAATGTGGCGACATTTATTTTGAGAACTCGCAACACCTGCTTATGGAAGAATGCGACATCAATTTCCAGCCAATTTATAAAAAAAGAAAAAAAAAATACATTTAATACAAATTCACTTGCTGGAAACAGTATATCTACTAAATTAAGAAGCTACTGTTAACTTTAAAAAAAAAAGGATGCGCGAATTTAAAGATCATTGTGCGGTAATTCATTTTGAAAAACCTGTAAATCAAATTAAGGCGATTTTATGTTGATTAATTAACGTTCACAGTCTGCTATTAAATCCTACCTTGCTTTATTATATTGTATTATTCACAACATGTGTTAGTATGTTTTTCTTTCCCTTTGAATGTCGGGATTAAACTAGTCCCATTTGAGTATGGCATCTAAATTAGGCGAATCCGCAGCAGTGATATAAGGGATACCTTTGTGAATTTCATCACAGAAAACGAATTTATGATTAATTAGAAGCAAGCACGTTAATATATGAGCTGAGATTAAGGAGAAAGAGAGAGAGAGAGAGAGAAAGGTTTGATCAAGCTATTTAAAATTTCTTTTAGTTCCTTTGGTTGTAATTTTTTTCAAAAAAAGGTTTTATGAATGTGTTTTGGGAGAAACATTGCCGAGATAGTCCAGTGTTTGCAAACAAGGTTAAGCTTTAAAATTCTAGACAAAAGATGCAACATACTCTTTGGTCAGTCCTTTTAAGAGCAAGTGTTGTTTAGCATAAAGAGACTAACTCAAAGATGACATATAACATTTCATTTTGTGTTTCCAAGAAACCTTTTAATTTATGCAACGAAGATAGGCTGACTCCTTTTCCATTTAAAGTCAGCTTGTATTTTATTTTATTCTATTTAAAAAAGCTGAAAAATTCGCCCATTTTTGTTTTTTGTTTCTTTTTTCTTTTTTCTTTTTTAAATTTTATTAATGAAAATGAAACTTTTCTTTAGTAAACTGCTTTTATGCTTTTTAGGTTTGTTTTATTTAAACCATTTTCAGCAATAAATGAAGCTAACCATGTTTTCTTTTATCAAAGCATTATCAGCATCAACTATTTTTGCTTCACCACTCAGAGATATATCAACCACTTCAATTGACCTTTCTGAAAATCAACTCAATACAAAAGGTGATGAAACACTTTTTGTCACTGTGACAAGAGTGGATGATCTTGTTGATGATGATGGTTCTCTTTTGGCTGAAAGAGTGATGGCTGTACGTGTGACCTTTGAAGTCTTTGAAAACCAAGTAAGAAGACGATAGTTTACATTAGTTTTTTATTTATTTATTCATCTATCGCCTTAGTTGATATGTAACGGTCATCCTGTTGAAATCGGTGTATCTAACATTCAAGTTGAGGCTCAGATGGCTTCTAATCCTGAAAAATTAACGATTACAAGTGAAGAAGATGCTGCTATTTTGGCTGATAGTTTCGATGTGGGTCTTGTCACTGTTGAAGTTACTGCTACTCTTTTGGATGAATTAAAGACGGATGATGGCATGACCTTCCGTCGTTTGGGCGTGAAGGAATTAATTACCGAAATCAATGGTCTCAAGGTTGTTCAAACTGAGGCTGCTCAGCAAATTCTGGATGTCTTTGATAACGGTTCATTGACTAAATGGGCTGTAGATCCTCTTACTGGTTTCATGCTTCCTGCTGAAGATGAAAGTACTCCAAGTAAGCTGATATAAAAAGAAAGAAAGAAAAAAATCTAATGTAAAAAAATTAAAAATTAGCCATCACATTTGTAGACGCTCCATTTTCTGACAGTGTTCTTGGTTGGTGGGATAGACAATCTACTCTTACTCAAGGTTTACTTGCTGGAATCGCTTGTGGTTTCACTAGCTTATCATTCATATTCGTTGTGGCTCACACCATTCTTAAGAGAAGAAGAGCATCTCAATACATGGCTGTTCATGAACAAGAGGAGGAAGAGATTAAGGAGCAACCTCCCGCTTATGTTGAACAAGGCAAAACGATGACAGAAGAGCATGAAGAAAAGAAGCCTTTCTTGGCATAAGATCATGTGTACATCACAAATAATAATAAAAAACGTAATGTTTTTTTTTTCTTTAAAAATTTCTTTATTGTTATTAAATACAAAAAAGAAAGTAAAAATTTAATCTAAAACATCTTGTTTTACTTTCCTTTTTCAACGATGTAGCAGAGACAGAAGATTGAATATAAATAAAATAATGCATAAACAAGAACAATTTTCTTTAATCAATGTCCATTTCATCCTTCTTGTTGTCTGAAGCTTCTTCCATCGGGGTATCAGCATCTGCCTCACTGGATGCAGCGGGTTCTTCAATCTTGGGTGCTGGCTTAGGTTTATTCAATATGGGATTAGCAAAGTAGATAATGGCTTCTTCCTCCTTTTTGATATCACGGCTAAACAAGATAGGAGTCTCACACTTGGGAATTTGAGCTTGTTTGGCATTTTGTTCATCGATCCATCTTCCTGCACGTTCACAACGTTCAACAATATCTTGCTTTTTCATGAGCAGGAATGTGAGCATACTTTTCATCCGTGCTCATGGCTTCTTGAGTCAAACGTTGAATGGTTTCACGAAGAGCGCGTTCGGCATGAGGACGTTCTTCAGCTTCACGATAACGCTCGACAACAGGATTACCAATCTTCTTTAAGGCTTCCAGCTTTTCAACATAGACAGATTTAGGAGCGTCATAACCTTCGTCATAGATCCAGTCAACAACAGCATTGAGATCTTCAGCAAATTTGTCCTTGACATTAGGGTCAATGTATTCAGAAAGGGGGCCCAAAACCTTGTCACGCATTTCGTAGCCATATTCTTCAAGTGAGTTCTTGGCAGCTTCAGTAGCAGCAATGAGCTTATCGTTAGCATACATTTGACTTTCTTTTTCAGTGTATTCGTTTATGAGTTCCTTGGAAATACCAGTGGAACCAGAGACAACGGGAAGATCGCCCGTCTTGACGAGCTTCTTGACCTTCTTGACCTCCTTTTCTCCGTCCTTGTTCTTTACTTCTTCATCAACCATCTTTTCTTCGACAGTATAAGCTGATTCGACAGACAGGATACCATGGATGTTGAGTCTAACCTTGACCTTGATTTGAGCAGGTTCATCGTTGACAGGTTGAACATTCTTGATGTTGAACTGTCCGATCCAAGGGTTGATACCACGAGGCAAGAGTTCGGGCTTGGCGTAAACAGCTTGCAAAGTGAAGGGTTCACGACGGTGGAAGGTCAAGATTTTGGTGGAAGGAATAGAGTTGTTGTTATCAAAGACAACGATTTCAGTATCTTCTTCCTCAGGAGTGGCTTCCCATGTGAGTTTGATAGGATACGAGCAAATGTCATGCACACGGAAATCACGGACCTTGAAAACGGGAGACAGCATGGCACATTGAAGGGCAGCACCACGAGCCATGGCTTCATCTTGGTTCAAGGTGGTTGAGACGTCTTTGCCAAAGAACTTGGCAATAGAAGCCTTAATAGCAGGAATACGCGTGGTGCCACCTACGATTTCAATAAAGTCAATGTCTTCGGGTTTCATGCCAGCGTTCTCAAGGGCTTGACTCAACACGGTCTCGGTACGGTTGAACAAGTGAGCAGCCCATGCTTCAAATTCTTCACGGTTCACGATAGCAGACACATCCTTGTCGTTCATGATGGATTCAATATTCACAGGCGCTTGAGGATTAGCCGAAAGAACCTTCTTGCAGCGTTCGGCAGCCACACGAAGACGCAAAAGGGCCTTCTTGTTGGAGTAGACATCAATCTTGAACTTTTCTTTGAATTGCTCAGCGAGCTTTTCGACAATGACCGCGTCAAACTCACGACCACCGAAATGTTGATCATAAGCACTACCACGGACCGTCAATTGGCCTTTCAGGAAGGAAACGACAGAGACAGAGTAAGACGAGTGACCGATGTCAACAAACGCAACATTCCTCGGTTTTTCCTCGGGTAAATCAAGTTTGGTGATACCATAACCCAGAGCAGCGGCAGTCAAATCATTGACGAGACGTAAACAGTTCAAACCGACCATTTCAGCAGCAGTAAGCACCGCACGACGCTGAACTTCAGTAAACCAACCGGGAACAGTGATGACACAATCAGAGACAGGCCCCTTGATTTCGACAGCCGTGATCTCCTTCAGCTTGTGAAGATACATGGCCAAGAGTTGAATGTTTGAAAAGACTTGCTCTTCACCAAGATAGCTGACCTAAACAATTCACCCCCTTTAGTTTTCTCGAACCTTTCCCTCCCTCTCTCTCTCTCTTTTCCCAAATACCTTCACACCCGCTTGACCGTTCGCATCAGCTAACTCAGCCATAAGGTGACCCTTTTCAACTTCTTGAACTTCAGGGTCATCAATCGTACGACCAGCAAGACGTTTTAAGCTAACGACCGTGTTCTTTGCGTTACTGATTTCTTGCGTCTTTGCACCCTCACCAAGGTATCTTTGTTGAGGACCAAAGGATACAATGGAACTATCAAGGGCAGGTTAAGATACTGAATACCTTTTTGATGTCTATTTCTTACGGAGTTGCACGGTTAGAAACTTCATTACAGATAACATCAATACCACGGTTACGAGCAACGGCAATAACAGCCTGAAGATTACCAAGATCAATACCCTATTATGCAACACGCTTGAGTCATAGAACAACAGAAAACGTCGAAAACAAAACTTACAACAACTGACATTCTGTTTTATGATTTCAGGTTTGAAAAAAGTAGTGAAAAAGAAAGTAATTTTTTTTTTCCTTTAAAAAATAATTAGTTTCCTCTAAAGTACTTTATGTTGCCCAATGAACTTTCTACAACTTTCTCGGAAATTCTATGGGGTGTCAATTTGGCTTTAACAAGCCACGATTGAAGGTACATTCTTTCTTTTCTAAACTCTAAATATCTAAAGATTATGTTTCACAGTAAAAGAAGGACTGGTTATCATCTCGTTTGAAGAGGAACTTGATTCGATTCTATGCCTCACCAGCATAGAAAGGATGGAATTTTATTTTGGTTTGCCATAACTCCGATGGTAATGTTTGCTCTTTTATAAAGAAGTCTGTTGCTATTCAAAAGGAGTATTAAAAAAAAAAGAATAAAAAAAAAAAAAAGGATATGACATCTTGTATATTTAAAATATATTCTGTGGTTTTACAAAGAATTATAAGCCCAATCACTTTTATAAAAAGAACTCTAGACATCAACCGCTAATTCGGAAAAAAAAAAAAAAAACTTTTTGCGCTAAATTAGAATATGACTCAGTTGAACAAACAGCCAAATGCTACTTTTCTTGACTGACAATTTTTATCAGCCATTGAATGTATTCAGAGAATAAATGTTTAACACACTTTACATATTTAATAGTTATCTTCTCCCTTTGGATGATATTATAATTCAATAAAGAAAGGCAGCTAAAGATTGAATTCAATTATTCACTGTAGATGATGATATCAGCCATCAGTACTTTCTCATCCTCTCTCCTTTACATCCCTCCTCTTTCTTTCTCCTTTCCTTGTTGTCTAATAAACATATTAGAATAAAAGGGGAAGGGGTATTGTCCGTGAACATTAGGGGATATGATATTTTGTGTGTCAAGAGAAGAATAGGGAATGTTTATTGATAAAGTCTATATTTCAAATCCTTTGATCGCAATTGTTCATCACTGACTGTCTATTCCTCTTTAACACACGTGTCCCCTCAAAATTATGTATCACCCAAATGAACAAAACAGCTTTGTTTGGTCTAGAACGATTAAAAAAAATTGTTTTCTCACTTTAAATAGCTGTGAGAGAGAGAGTGAGAGAGAAAAGGAGGTGGGATGATGCATGAAATGCTCTTTCTTTTTTTTTTTCCTAGTACAAAGGAGAGTCCGAAAGTAGTATTGATGAGCGCATTAAATCTAATGAAAAGAACATGGTCAATGTTCATTCTTCTATTAAAATTGGTAGACAAAGGATTATCATCAAAGTATCTTTTTTTTTTAATTTCTATCAAAGTAAAGCATTTTTATATTGGCACACGTTTACTTTGTACAGTTTACTATCAAAGCCTGTTCTATGGCCCTCTCTCTTTTTTTTTTCATATGAAAAAATACCAAGGATTTACGACGATCAGTTTTCAGTGCATATCATCCTTTTATAATCTAGGCTTTTTCAGGTAGCAACCAACATTGGATATGAACTGATATAAATGATTGTGTTGCTATGTAATAGATTTCATATGTTTATTATAGACATGTAGTCCTTTAAACACTTTACAGTCTTGTAAGATCTATAACAATAAGATTGAAAAGGGGAAATCTTAATATAATTTTTTATCTGTGTCTGTGTGATGGTAATAATGTGTTGCCACCAGTCTGGCAATGACATATTGTCAAATAATAATAAATGTCACATTGTTTATACCTCCTTTTTTATATTTGACTCCTTTAAACTTATTGCTCTTGTGTTTGTGCTCTTCTCTCTTTCCTCCCCCTCCTTCCCCTTAAATACCTAAAACAGTTGCAGAAAGAGGGATAGTCTATACTCAAAAGGAGAAGATGAAAAGACTGTGATTTATAATCTATGTTTTTATAAAAGAGATAAACATTTACATGAGAATTGATTACACTCGCAATCATCATCATTCTCACAGAATGAACAAAAATATTTAATGAGCCAGTACTTTATAAATTGAAGCTTTATTTTGTGTGCCTGTGTGTGTGTGTGTGTGTGCTGATCCCACTTCTCCTTATTTCTACTCTTGTTGAAACACGTCATATAATTTATTTTAATTATAAAAGCTTAAGAAAAATATATTTTACACATATTTTTGTGTTTAATAGAAAATAAGAATTGATTGACTTCAAGAATAAGAATAAAAAAACCCACACACACACACAGGCAGAGAAAGAGTAAGAGTGAGAGAAAGTGAGAGGAGGGGGAGGAGGAGGTTAAAATTGGATGAACCGGTTTTGAAGATTACACAGCATTAAAGAGGGGAAATATTTTGATTTATTTAATACAAAATAAGCTAAACTCTCTTTCTTTTCTTTCTAAACTCTTTTATATTATCTCAATTGTATAATCACATAGGATGACTGATGATAAAAATATCACAACATATCCCTCCATTCATTCTGACCCACTTCATTCAATATGGCCAATAATTAAAACACGCCCATCACTAATGCTCGAAATCAATCCACAATTATATTCTTCATCGCATATGTCATATTCAGCTTACGATGATCACTCATCAAATCCCTCACCTTCCTTATATAACACTCCTACCTTGCTCTGGTCAACCAATCATACTGTCCTTACAACATCACCAACAACAACAGAAAATACCGAATTCACTCCCAAAGTATCCTCATTTGAACCACACATACACTCACTTCAACTTTGTTCTCAGGAAACAAAAAAAGCACATGCTCGATTTAAAAGTGCTAATGATTGTTTACATAAACCAAAACCAGAAAGATATCAACACTTTCTCTCACCTCCTTTACCTTCAAAGATTTCATTAATACAGCCAAAAGATAATTTGACAGCTGAATACAAATCGTAAGTGTTAAACGCGTAAATGACACATTCAGTTTATAAAATAAGAAAGGGAAATACAAATACCCCTTTTTTTATATATAAACTGTCAATTATCTTTAAACTTCATTATTTGCTTACATTTTTCTTTTTTAGACCTTTTCAATTCCAAGCTATTCTTCACTGTAAGAGGATTCACTTTTTAAAAAGAAATTCCCCGTTTTTTAAACAGACTTTTTTTTTTTTTCATTAGCTCCTACAGCCATTACAAAAAAAGAAGATGAAAAGCCGATTACGTATCTCAACCGTGGTCAATCTTATTTGTTGGATCTCACTTCCTCCACCGAACAACGTGGTATATTAACCAGCACGATATCGATCGAGTTTCACGAACCAATTCACAGAAAAGCAGCTGAAAGCTATTGGAGATTTTGGCTCGGTGAGCAAATGACGACAGAAGCAAGAGCGATTGGTTTAGAAGAAAGTCAAACGACGGGGATCTTTAATGTAAGATACCCCTCTTTTGATCAAATATCCTTTGATTGGTATGGTTGCTTTGGTGCAAACATCTACATCCGATTCTATTGTTTATCTACAGATTTTTCAAGAATTAAAGGTGTCAAAGGTATTCCGATGCGCATCATGGTTGAAACAACAGCAAGATATGACCAGATCCCCGAAAACCTGTCTTTGTTCACAGGAACATTTAATCATAAAAGTAAAGACAAATACGAGTATGTCGAAAGGTGCTTTTGTCAGATCAAACTGTTTAGAGACAAAGTAAACAAACAAACAGAAAAGAATAAAATAATGGGATTGACTTGTTTCTCAATAGGGAGCAGAACGCAAGAACAAAGATGATACAAAACAAATCAATAAACAAATGGAAAAAGTCATGGGTAAATAATCATTGCACCTTTTTTTTTTTTTTTTTTTTTTTTTTTTGCTCAACTCCTTTAGCTCTTACATTGGGACGTCCTGAACAACATCCATTATGGCCCGTTCTAAACCAACCCTACAAACCAGTGACTGTGTTGAGCGAAACGCCTTCCACTTTTGACATCGAACCACCACCACAACCCTCCAGTCCCCAAAGCGACAATCACAGCCAGAAAAGAAAACATGAGATCGATCCTACTCTGAATGACTTTAAACGAATCAAAAAGACAAAAACAAAGTTCATCTGCCTTTACGTCTGGTCAAAGCGTCAATTTTCCTCAACCAGTCCAGAAAAAGTATATCTTCAGTCAGTGAAAACAGAGGAATTAAAATTAAGATTATCAGCCATCTTCTCACTTGATCCCTTACGAATTACAGAAATAGTGTGGAGAAAGACGAAACCAGATAATGATGATATGCTTGTATTGATAGATGACACCTTTATGTTAGAGCACATGCCAAATGAGGAAAATGTTACTGTGGATTGGGAAATCAAGTTTGATAATCATATTCGACTCATACTTGAATTCAACAATAGCCAGTAGTTTATTGTATAGCTTAATCATGTATCTATGTACTCAATATTTTCATTATATCTCATTCTCACACATAAACATCCCCTTTTATGCTTCTTTATGTCCCTTCCTATCTGATCTCGATTGCCTTTTATACTGTTCATATCCTTCCACAATTAAATAATACGTTCAGCACATGTTCTTTTCAATCAACTTTTGCAAGAAATGAACGGAAAACGCGTTACAAAATTCAAAGAGTTAAAAAAAAAAATTAGCATGTAAACAGAGTTTAATGTTACGTTATAAATTTTGTACAATAAAATCAATATGGGATATGTATGGCAGTGGTATAAATAGGAAGATCAGTTCTTTTTTGTACAATTGATTTAGAGTGCCAAAGGATCAAAGTTGGACTGAATGACGTCTGTAGATTTAAAAATTTCTTGAAGGTCATCCAACCATGCAGTTTGTGGCATGTTTGAATCTGGTGTTGCAATAAAAGAGCCTGAAACAGATTCAATATCGCTTGATAAGAGTGACTCGATGTCTGTAAGACTAAAGCTAAGGTCATTATTGGGTGAAGATGCAATTGACGGTGTTGTGCTAAGCGATTGATCAATGGTGGGTGATGCTGAAGATGAGGATGCGATTGGACTATTGTTTGATGACGCGTTATTTGTTTCGTTACAAATAGCAGAAGCTGACGGAGATTGATTGGATAGCAAAGTGTTGCTTTGATTGGTAGAACGCGCAACTGAAGGTATATCTGAGGCTTTGTAATTTGGTGGTATGGCATTTCTTATATGTGAGGAACGTTTGGTTGTTGGATATGCAAAAGAGTTTGAAATTATGGGCTGACTGGGTTGAGAAGCGTTTACAAAAGTGCTTTTGTGGGCAGTGGCAGCAGATGCTGGTGGAAGAGCAAGATTCAAAGGCAAACCAGGAGAAGCAGAAGGTAAGCTAAAGGATGGTTTTCTTGATGTACGTGATGTAGTTATAGGAGCAGCTTTATACACAGGGGTTGACTTGATAGAATCTGAAGAAATTAAAATAAATTTAGTAAAAGGGGTTAAAGGATAACCTTATATTATGAACAACTTACTTTTTCCAACAATAGAATGCGCTGGCATAGGTTTACCAGAAATACCTTTATCAGCAATAGACAAGCTATTAAAATGTGATTGATCTTTCTGCTTTAAGTTAAAATCACTAGACGTGGTGCTAATCAAACCTTGTCTAGGATCTTTAGCAGATTGCGCACTATTAACAACTGAAGCTGCATATGAGCCAGCGGTGTTAGCAGTTGTAGAAAGTGCTTTGCGTTTTTTATTACTGTACCCTTTTTGTGTGCTAGGATCCTCAATAATAAGTCCTTCTACACTACTTAGAGTAAATGGATAAGAACACTAATAAAATAAAAAGATTAGTAATCTTATTTCTAAATAGTGATGATATACAATACCTTATCGTTCTCACACATTTCAAAATCACAGCCAAAGTTAATTGTAAAGAGTTCTACTGAAGAACTGCAGTTGGGACATGCTTTTCTCTTTAATCCTGTCATTGATTACAATTGTAAAAATAAAAAGAAGAGAGTATAAAAAAAAAGACGTAGTGATTATAACACGATCAAGAAAAGCCACATTTCCACCATCCGCAGAATAAGCTGAACTTAAATTTGCTGAGGAAAGTGACTTGGAAATGGCTATTCAGGTGCAATGCTGTGGTGTTATTCTAAAGCTGCTACATCAAAAAAGAGACTTGATGCAGTTATCCCCTTGTATTTTCCCTAAGGGTTTATCATGCCAAAGTCTTCTCATCTTAGGTATTAAGATAGAAAAACAAACACATGTTCTTTTCTGTCTCTTTCATTATTACTATTCCAACATATTTGCTGTTGACATAAGCATCATAATGAGAACACTAGCGCAAGTTTATAAATGTTGAAAAGATACATTTAGTAGATTATACGTACGTGTATATACATCACAGACTTACAAATGTAACAAGTTAATTAAGTTTACTCAAGCTTTGGCCCAGCCGTTCACAAAATAATTCATTGCCTCATTTTGTCCATGTCTTGATCGAAAAATTGCTGTACCTCAATTTAAACTCAAGCATCACCCTGATATCAATATAACACGCTGCTGTAATTAGTCTTTATAGCTAAGTCTTGTTAGCAATAAATAATTAAAATCAACTCACCGCATGAAACTGGCAATAAATCTATATATAAAGAGTCAAGAGAATCTTGTTAGACTTCTTTGTGCTTATTCTATGTAATTCCTGTTTACTAGATAAATTCTGCAATCAAGAAATACTACAGAAGTTAACAGTCATGAAAGCCCAATACACTATTTTTAGAAAGTAATGCTGCATTTTTATAATTTTATAGTCCAATCAATACATAAAAGCGACAAACCAGTGCCACATTTATTCCTAAGAATAGTGTATCATTGTTTTGTTGGGGTTTTTTCACGTAGATATCAAACAAATTCAATGCAATTTGCTCTGTTGTTAGATAAGGATGTGCCTTGTGGTGACTTAAGTTTAGGTCTCTTTAAAGCTCGATGAATTTGTATGCACTTTTAGAGACCTAAGGAGCAAATAAAAAGAAACCTCTTTTTTTTAGTTCACTCAACACTGTTGGTAGAGCATATTACGATAGTGTAGCACTGGATAGAAAAGTATGGTTTAAAAAAGCTTATAGGATGGATTTAAGATTCTAAATTCCACATTTCTTTTATATAACTTCAATTCATAACAGACTTTCACTTTCATGCGTGCTGTAGCGTTTGTTTGCATTTTTGATGCCAGAGATGAAGTTAATCACTTCTTAAAGAACAACCCAATATCAAAACTCTTCCAAGAGTAGTAACAAGAAAGATAAGCGATTAATACTCTCTTTTGGAATCATCTTTTCCCTATTCTTGTGTTATATTTCAAAAACTATGATTCTGATTTTTTATCACAATGAAATGTATTCTGTATACTTAATAAAAAAAATGATTGAACGAAATTTGATTATAAAAAGGTGTTTTTGCTCATCGTATCAAGACTAACATGTGATGACATGAACAGAGTTGTTTTGGTCTAATAGCAAGGTTTTTGTCATGGCTACGTCGATCATATCATGGAATTCCCTTTTTAAGATAAAAGGTATTTCTTTGAGAGAGGGGGAGAGAGAAAAAGGAGGAAAGAAGTGGGTTCATGTTGATTTCCGGTGTTGCACAGATCATACTTTTTGTGACGCGAAAACAATACGCTTAATAAGGAAAATCATCTCTGAAAAGTTGATTGCATGGCAATAATGGAAGTTTCAAAACAATTACCTAACCTATACCTTCAACTTGTATAAAAATATATCCACTTATTCACTCTCTTTTACTTTATTGTCCCTGCTTTTTTTCAATTGTGCAAAAAAAAGAAAAATCCCAAAACGAGATACAATGAAATTACTTTTATTGGTACAATTTGCATGCTTCATCCACGTTATACACTCTTTCATAGTACAACCACCTCAACCAACAAAGACTGCTGGTATCATTGATGGCCAAAGAAGGATAGAGTATCCAACAATTGCTCCTGATAAACGACATGTTAAACGTGATTTAGCTGATACACTTAGCTTATATGAAAATTGGGCTCATGACTGTAATAACCAGAAAAATAATGTAAAAGTAGCTGTTTCAAATTTGAATGGTCTATGGCAAACCGTTACAAGCACAGTTTATTGTGGTAATGGGCAAGTCGTTACTGTTACTAAAACAGTGACAGCAAAGCCTTCATCAACAGCAACCTTAACATCAACAACAACAAAAGGCAGTAGTAATACTACATGTGATAGTGAATGCTGGAGTACTTACTTATGGCGTAAGATAACTTACCTTTAATAGCACAAAAACTAAGTTCTATGTTAGATACTTATGGTTATGGAATATCAGTTGCTCAAGGAATTACTGGTACTATTCTTGCGCTTCTTGGTATTTACTTTTTAATTTTTGGCTTCAGTTCATTCCGAGGAACTCTGGCTGCCACCGGCTTTGTATTTTTTGGTAAGAAAAAAAAAGATAAAATTTGTAGGAATGATACGAATAGCATAGGCTAGCTTGTATGACATGGATAGGTTTAGTAAATAACGAGCCACAGTATGGCTATGCAAATAATGATGCTGTATATGTTTCTGTTTCTATCGGTCTTGGCCTTATTGGCGCTTTCCTCTTTATGTATATCTATAGTATCGCAGTTTATTTTATTGGCTGTCTCGGTGGGTTTTTCCTTGCTGTTTTCATACTTTCATGGAAAGAAAGCCTTACAATTCAAATCGTAAGTGTTATCTGCTTTTTTTTTTGTCGCAAAAAAATCTTATTTTGTTGTAGCAAGTGGCACGTATTTGCTTTATTGTAGGAATGGGTGTATTGTTTGCTATATTTATATGTTTAGCAGAAAGTTACTTTGTGATATTCTGTACTTCCTTTATTGGTGCGTACTTATTTTTATTTGGCATTGACCTCTTTGCTCATACAGGCATGGTGAACGTCTTTCTACTTGTATTTGATGGAAATCAATATCATAAAAATGCGTACATATTGAGAATCTCGGTCTACGTTATGCTGGCATTCGTCATTTTCCTCACTCTGGTTTCCTTTGGATGGCAATATTATTGGAATATCACATGTAAGAAGAAAGGTTTTGGTATTAACCTTGAAGAAAAAGTTGAAGTAAAAGAGGAAGTAAAAGTATAAAGAAATCGACCATTCTTTATTTTTATTATTATATAAAATTGTATTATCTTTATAAAACCACATTTTTAACTTATTAAAATCAATGCTTATAAAAATAATTGAGAAAAGGTTTTATTAATTCATAAGTCAACTTTTTGGTATTCTATCTATTTATTCTTGTTGGCTTGTTCCTTCTTGTATTGTTGAATAAGTTCTTCTTGAACATGAGTTTGAACAGCTTGGTGATCCTTGTATTCCATGGAGAACTCACCCTTACCCTGTGTAGCAGATCTCAATTCAGTAGAATATCCAAACATGTCATTAAGAGGAACGTCAGCTGTAACTTGGAAGTAGTCTTCTTGAATTTCAGTGTCAACAATGGTACCCTTACGCTTGTTAAGGCCACCAATAACTGTACCCTGGAATTCAATAGGAGCTGTGATAGCAACATTCATGATAGGTTCCAAAATAGCAGGTCTAGCCTTAGCAAATGCTTCTTGGAAAGCATTCTTTGTAGCAATACGGAAAGCTAATTCACTTGAATCAACAGCGTGAGCAGCACCATCTTCCAAAACCATACGAACGCCGTTCACTGGATGACCAATCAAGGGACCCTTTTCGAGACCATCCATGAAACCCTTTTCACAAGCAGGAATGAAGTTGGTAGGAATGTTACCACCAATAACACGGTTTTCGAATTCAATGTCCTTTCCAGTTTCTTCATCGCGAGTCATAGGTTCCAAAAGACCCATAACACGACCAAATTGACCGGCACCACCAGATTGCTTCTTGTGAGTGTAGTTGAATTTGGCAGGCTGAGTGATTGTTTCACGGAAAGCAACACGAGGCTTACCAGTAAGACATTCAACGTTATATTCACGCTTCATACGTTCAACGTAGATTTGTAAGTGGAGTTCACCCATACCAGAAATAATTGTTTCCTTGGATTCACTGTCAACGTGAACACGGAAAGTAGGGTCTTCCTTTTGGAAACGGTTCAAAGCTTTAGAGAAATTGGCGGATTCTTTACCCTTGGGAGTAAGAGAAAGAGAAATAACAGGTTCAGGAACATACATAGAGGTCATGGTATATTGAAGACTTCCATCAGTAAAAGTATCACCACTAGCACAGTCGACGCCAAACATGGCACCAATTTCACCAGCACCGAGTTCATCCACATCTTCCATATCAGCAGCGTGCATACGAACAAGACGAGGGACCTTAATCTTCTTACCGGTCTTTACATTAGTGATGAAAGAGCCTTTCTTCAAGCTACCCTGGTAAATACGCATGTACGTCAATTGACCATAACGTCCTTCTTCCAACTTGAAAGCAAGACCGACAAATGGACTGTTGGAGTAAGGACTGAGATCAACCTTTTCTTCTTCTCTGCTGATATCCAAGGCTGTATTCGTCACTTCGGTAGGGTTGGGCAAGTAGTTAATAATGGCATCCAATAAGGGTTGTACGGCAGTATTCTTAAAAGCAGAACCCATCAAGACAGGTGTAAACTTGAGAGAAATAGTGGCACGACGAATTGCATTCATAAACTGTTCAGTAGTAGGGATTTCTTCACAAAGATAAATATCTGCAATTTCATCATCCACGTTAGCCAGTTGTTCAATCAATTCATTACGTTTTTCAGTAGCAAGAGGCATCAATTCTTCAGGAATATCACGTTCGTTCAGTTGTTCACCATTTTCGCCTTCATTGTAATAAGCTCTCCATTTAATCAAGTCAACTACACCAGTAAACTGGTCTTCAGCACCAATAGGGATTTGAACAGCAGCAGCGGTTAACTTGAGTTTTTGTCGAAGTTGATCAATAATACGGAATGGGTTTGCACCAGCACGATCCATTTTGTTAATAAAAGAAATACGAGGGACATTGTAACGACGCATCTGACGATCAACAGTGATCGTTTGAGATTGTACACCGGAAACAGAACATAAAATCATAACAGCACCATCCAACACACGCAAAGCACGTTCTACTTCAATAGTGAAATCAACGTGGCCTATATTTGAAGTGTGAATATCTAATTTTACCATGATGTGTGTGTGTTTTTTTTTTTTTTTTTTTTTTTTTACTTTACCAGGAGTATCGATAATGTTAATATTGTGATCACCCCAGCTTGCATATGTAGCAGCAGATTGAATAGTAATACCTTTTTCTCTTTCTAAATCCATAGAGTCCATCTTTGCACCAACACCATCACGCCCACGGACATCATGGATTTCTTTGATACGGCCAGTATAGTAAAGAATACGTTCTGTACATGTTGTTTTACCAGAATCGATGTGTGCTGAAATACCAATATTACGAAGTTTGTCAAGACGTTCCTGTTAAATATGAGTATGTACTTATTGTCTGCGCAAAAAAAAAAAAAAAAAAAAAAAAAAAAAAAAAGATCTTACAAGATCTTTAGGATCGGCTTCAGTTGATTGAAAACGACGACCCAAACCAAGGGGAAACAACGAGAGTGTTTTATTTGGTGTTACTTCCAGGAAAGAAGTGGCTACTGCTCGAAAGCTAGCCTTGCCTGGAAGCCCTCCAAGCAGGGATCGGGCAAAGAACATGTTCTACAACAACAGAAAAAAAAAAAAAAAAAGTTTTGGACCCTTGCCCTGCCAAAATCTTATCGGAGTGGCTGTGACAGCTGATAAATATGATTGGATGATTTTCAAATCAAGTATCAGCTTGAAATCCGGTTGGATATCCATCAAATCCTGCTTTGCCCTAGGATGGGAACTCTGCCGATTCTGCCCTATTTTTTTTTCTTGTATTTAGAATCAGCGTTATTTATTAACTGCTTAGAATCTTGATTTTCTATCAAAATATGTATATATACATCAACATTCATCTCAAATTAGATCAGGAACGCAAACGGTATTAACCAGGAACTGAAATACGCTTCATAGCTGTTTTATCTAATTTTTATAACTAATCACTTTCATACTATCCATTAGTCCGTATAGAGAGCAAAATATAGATTCCTAATGATTATCAAAAGCAAACTGTTTTTGCGAATTTTATGACATTAGAGTAATATTTTATACATAAAGCATATTGTTTTATTACAGCCAATCAACCATAGATAATGAGTTAATTTCACTTAATGAAACATGACAAAGGATAAAAGAATAAATAAAAAATTCCCATTAGCTCTGTTTATTACTGAGCAACAAACCGTACAGGATTTTAGTCTTAATTGGTACGGTTGTTTTTTTTTTTTTTTTTTTTTTTGGGATGAACTGAAAATAGAATTGACTTCGATTCAGTTACCGAAATACCCAAAGTGGACTCAACCATGGAGATCGACTCACTTACGGAAAACTTGAAAACTGTATCAACTTATGACGATAAAAGAAGGTATAAGTCGTACACACATGAACAAGTGCGTATGTTCATACAAACAATGCAAGACGAAGGCACTACTGTACCTAAAGCGGCAGTACGTTGTAGTATTCCACGACAAAGTGCTTACAGGCTTCTCAAGGATTTCAACATTAGCAACGGCAGTGTATTGCCTGGTTTTGCTCCGAAAGCCAAAAACAGAGATGTGAAGCAAAAGCTTCTCCCTCAGCATACCCTTTTTTTGATCCAGTAACTTGACAACCACCGGTCCTCAACACTTGGATTAACCAAAGAAACTCTTCTTAAGCAATTTCCAGACTTAGAAGATATATCTATTCCTTTTCTGTGGAAGCATGTAACAATAGAGTGTGCTTTTTCCTTGAAAAGAGCATCTTTATACAATGAAGAAAGGGATGTTGAAAGAACTCTTCGTCTTCGTTATTAGGTGGTAAGTAAATGGAAGTAAATAGGCGTCGGCTTTCAAAAGAATTGCGTATCTGTAGATGAAGCAGGCTTTAATACGCATATGATAAGAGGACGAGCTTGGTCTAAAGTGGGAGAACCAGCCTATGTAACTGTTCATAAACAAAGGGGTGTTAATATCAGTATCGTTGGATGCATTTCGTATTTTGGAACTGTCAATTTTTCAAAAGTTGAGCCTTTAACAAAGGCGGATGCAGAAAAGCTGGAACAAGAGTATGCGAATCCTGCCAGCAAAAAAAAAAGAAAAGCAAAAGACCCTGAAAAGAAAAAGCCTTTAAAAAAGGGAACCAGGACGTATTATATTGTCAAATTTATGGAAAAAGTAATGGACACACTTGATAGGCACGACAAAAAAGGATTTTTATAGTAATGGATAACTGCAAAATTCAGCATTCTGCATTTGTTGTTGATGCTATCAATAAGAGAGGGTATAAGCCTTTGTTCATGCCCCTTTACTCTCCTTCTTGAACCCGATCGAAGAATGCTGGTAAAAAATAAAGAGCAACATCAAGAGAAACACACTTGATAAAGCAGATACTTTGACATCTCGCCTGCCTGTAGTTTGCGAATCAGTTACTGTTCAGGACTGCCAAGGTTGGATTAGACATGCTGAGACCTTCTGGGATAGGTGCATTAATAAAGAACTAGGCTTAAGATAAATGTTACCACTATATGTTCTAATAGTAAAATTCATGAAAGGAATAGCACCTTCAGATTTTCTTTCAAAATCCTTGATAATATCCACCTTTTGTTTTTTGTTCATGAGATACAATCCGGGGGAAGGAGTGGACATGCTCCAATGTCGGATTGCATGATCTATGTGTATAAGGTATTTAGCAAGCATGTAATGACTTTGTCAATTTTACTTACTATGGGTGTGGATGAAGTGAACCTTCAATCCTTTGAAAGTATTAAAGCTAGCATATTTGTACCTCCCAGCAATTGTTTTTAGCATCATCATGAGGCCAAACATAGCTTTGTAATGGTCAAAAGAAGTTTTAGCCTTGTTATTTTCAGCAAATGCTGAAGACACTTCAGACAGTAATATTTCTGTGGGGATTCTGTTGAACAGAATTGTATCGTCTGCATTATATTTAAGACGTTTATCTGTGATCTCTTGGTTTTTTAGTTGAACTGTCATAGCTTTTAGTTCAATTTCTCCGGGATAAAAAGTTACGTCGTTGTTATGGTCCTTTAAGTACTTGTTGCATGCCTGTAACAATGGATCGATTATGTAGTATCTCAGGCAGCTTTCTGATGACGATAAGGTTTCTGATGCGCCATCATAAAGATTGAAGCTACAGGAGTGGTTATTTTCTTATATGACGAACACTTGAATGTTAACGCAACTTCCAATATATTAAAGATACATGTCATTAAGTCTTTTTTAGCAATCAAATCGACTGTACTACTGCAGTTTCGAAACATCTTAACTTTATCAAGCCATTCTTCTTTGTTACACTGTTATCATTTTGAATATAAGTTGTGTTGTTCTCCACATTTAATTTTTTTTTTTCAACTTACTGTATCAAGTGCCTCCAATAACAATTGCTTAAATATACGATCAACCCGTTGCATTTTGATATTTGGAACTTGCTTGCTTAGTTCCTGGAAAAGCTCTACAGGGAGCACTGGTCTGCGAAGAACTTTTTTACCACACCAAATTACATTGTGTGATTCAGGGCTAAATATCAAACCATGTTTTTTTTTTCATTAAATACATGAATAAATAACATAAAATTACTACGTTACCTTAAGGCTGGTAAAACAGTGGATTCCCTTATTGCTTTCAACAGTGTTTTTCAGGATTCCCAGATATTGTCGACTTCTTTTTCGTCTTCTTTTTCATCACCACTATTATGAGTGTCTTCAGTGTCACCATGATCTTGTGTATCTTCTGCCTCGTTACCTTCCATCAACTCCCTATCTTGTACTCGCTGTCTCTTTCTACTTCTGTTTTCGCCTTTTCTGACACTCTCTTCGGCCATTTGTCCATGTAATTGATACTATACAGGCATTGTAAGTTAAGTTTTTAATCGCGAACTAAAACAATAATATAGGTTACTTTAGATCTTTCATAACCAATAGAAGTTGAAGAAATAGAAGCAGAGTTTTTCCAAAACTCACTGATAGCTGATTTTCCTTTTGCAGACTATAAAATACTTATTACTAACTCTTCTCCACACCTTTTCTTAATACCTAGTCTTACTTTTAAAGCATTATCCATTTGATGTAGCACTGTATCTGCTATGGTACCGGGAATAACATAAGCTTGCATTATTTTGGTATCTTATGTGAGAGCTTTGTTTCCGTTTCGAGTGGTGATTGTAGGATTCTTTTGTACAAGCTGCATGAGATAAGCATTTGCGTTCCAGCTACGGAGCTCTTCTGCTATAAAAAACTCTACAAAGAAAAAATGAGCATGTAAATCATCATGAAAATCAAGACATTTACCTGGGAAAAAGAGTTTTTCGTATGCTTCAGAATGGAACGTATCTATAAAATGAGTTGGCTTTCCGCCTCTGTCTCCAGGATTTGACTTCATCAAATTACACATCCCTTCTGACAGCATTAGCATGGAAAAAATTCTGGGTCTACCCTGTCTCTCATGCCTGTCTTAATGTTTGATATCGTCTTTTACACCGCAAGATTCCTCATAGCTCCCTGTTGAATCCATTGATACCATCTTATTTTCCTTTTGATACATGTTCCGTTTGTGCTACTGGATCGGATACTTTAGAACATTTCCCCTATGACTGTCCAAAAAAAATGGCTGGCTGACAAACTGTTTGGGATGAGTATTTTCGTCTTCTGCCTCTGACGACAAACCAACTACAGAAAGCCCTTTTCCATATGGAATTTCCTCAGTCTATCTGTTGCCCTCTCTGACTCTCCAGCTATAGTGGTTGGATATACATTACTGGCTGTATGGCGCGCTATCTGGCAGCTGATTTTCAACAATCAACCTTTTGCTCCGTCCATTTTCATTCAAAGCGCCCGCAAGCTCATCCGACAGGCTTACCGAGAGGAACTCTTTCTTCAAGGTTGCACTCACCGCGTCTTACCTCTTTTTTCATTGAATTAGTTTAAACCACTATTGACAACTTTTCTTACCCATTCACATCTCAACCAAACCAACAACAACAACAAAAAAAAGAAAAAAGAATATATTTATATATTATTGCGTGTACTTTTAACATTGAAAAACCCAAAAACAATAATCGTGGCTTGATTATAACGTCACATCAATGAACTTGAGCTTTGTCTCCTTAAAAAAATATACGTTTTGAAGTCATACCAAAAAAAAAGAATCAACCGTACCAATTAAGACTAAAATCCTGTATTTGCACAGTAGTCGTTGTTGATTAATTATAAACAGCGACTAGAACAGACTTTGTGAAAATTACTGACCCGTCCATTTCGCTGCTTAATTTTTTTTATTTTTTCTACGCTTTTTTGGACCGGTCCATTTCACTGCTTAGAAAAAAAAATTGAAAACGAATACAGAACAATGCATAGTGCTCAAGGTATCAACAGACAATTATTTTAAGCTATTTTCATTTTTCACTGAATTTCTCTCCAAACTAACCAAATGTAAGAAAAGGCGTTTGGCCATTTCCTTGAGCAATTTTTTTTTGTAAACAGTGAAAAACAATTTAGGCAAATCATGCTTGTGGTTTTGCTGATATAGCTTTGCCTGGGCTGTGTCATTGTCATCGTTAGTTGTCATTCCAGTACATATATCTTACGAATGAAAATGTATTGCGTTCATGCTAAACTGACAGTCTGTATAGCCTGTTTAGTACCCATCATTTTATCGGATGTCTCTACTTCACTATAAGCAGTAGTCTATAAAAACTAAGATAGCTAATCTAAAGTGATAGGTATTATGTAACATAACAGAAAAAAGAAGAAAAAGAGAATGAGCATTGTGAAATGGATGTATATTCTCAAGAAAAGGCACACAATATAAGTTATAACATAATACATAGGAACGAATTTCATTTGGAAGCCATTCCTTTTTCAAATTTTTGCATTTTCGATTTAAACTAATACCGCTACCATATGTAGTCAAATTTCTTCTTAAACAGCTGCTTCTACAAGTGATCCATTAGATTCTGTTAGATTTTTTTTTTGTTTATAACTCTCGACAAATTTAATAGTATAACATCCTCTCCATCAACATTGTTAGTATTTGAATTGCAAACTAAGATTAGCAGTTCGCCTGGCTCTTCTATTGCCATAGGTGAGATCCTTGTCTTCTCCAGTCCCAACAATCTCGTCATACCTTTGTTCTACTTGATAGTAATATTTTGAACCATTCCTAATGTATTCCAACGATTTTTTGATATTGGGAGAGTTCTGTTACAGTTATATATGGGCTTTTTCAAATTGGTCATTAACTGCACTATATACTGTCTGCAGGGCTCCAACTGTGGTTTCTTTTGTCGTGATTATATTCGTGACAGCATCCTGCACATATCTGTACAAGGTTCAGCCGTGAAATCATTTCATCTTTCAATGTCTACCAATGAACTTTACTAGAAATGTAAAAATAAGCTAGTGACACAGGTGTGTTCAAATCTACTTGCTTGTTTTCATATATGGCTCGATGGTGTCGTTTGACATCAAATGAAAGTCTCGTTCAATACTCATATCCGATTTTGAAAGTAATACATTTCATCCTATGCTGTGTAAATTTGCTACCTAATGGTTTTAGAGATGTATTATCAACGCATATAGCGATCATGAATGGGCAACCTTCATACTGCCTGTATACATTGAAACTATAACAGATTGCATATGCCAAGAGATTCTTTTAATAGATAATTAAAGTATGAACTATTATTTTATATTTATTTAATATATAATCAAAGTCTCTACTTTGCCTTTTTTCTATTTTTTGAATAAAATCAAACAAGTAAAAACGAATGATGATAAAGCATGAGAGCCAAACTTTTGGTTCCTAAAAAAAAAAAAAAGCGAACCGTCCATTTTAGGAAATCCGAAAAACATTTTAAATTCCGCTTATTTCATTGATAAAAACAGATTGTAAGCTGTAGAAAGAGAATATAAAATATAAAAATATTAAAACAATACAAGAAGGATTGCATATTTTATATTTGAAATCAATCAAGTAAAAAAAAAAAAAAAAAAAAAATCAAACAGTAATTTAATTATCAGCCCAAAAATATTTAATTTTTTTTTGTTTTGGTGCAATTTATTTTTTTTTAATAATAGAAAAAATCCCTTTTTTAATTTTTTTTTTCTTTTTATTATTTAATAAAATGCGTTTACTATTTCAACTATTAATCTTTGCTTGTCTCGGTCTATTGACAATCCAACAAACAGTTGCTCAATCATCTCAAATAGCAGCCAGTAGTGGTGCCGTTGCAAGCACATCAGCAGCAGTAGCAGCATCATCTACAGCAGCAGCAGCAGTCAGCAGTGGCGTTGTGAACAGCAACAGTACAGCAGCTACCACACCATCCAATAGTACAAATGCATCCAACTCTTTAGCCGGTTTACCTACTTCTGCCAGCTATGGTAACACTGTTTTTCCTGGAAGTGCTACGTTCCTTACACCCACAGCCAGCAAATCTGTCTCTCCTCTTTATCGTATTGACAGTAGTGAGAACGTAACCTTTGCTTGGTCTTTCACTAACCTCCTCGTTCGTCCTACAAACTTGACCTTGGCTGCTGTGGCACCCAACAGTGTGACTTATACGATTACTGCCATGGACGGTGCGGCAACCAGCGCCACTTGGGCTCTTAGTAATGTACCTGCTGCATCACCGCTTATGATGGGAATGTATACAATTCATCTTTATGATCAAAGAGGTATCTCTGCCACAGCTTCACCTGGTTGGTTGTCCCCTGCTAGCGCCTTAACAATTGCTTTTTACTCTGCAGAATCTTATGCTACTCCTACTGGAAGTAAGACCACAAAAAAAAAATTTTCTTTTCTGATATCTGACATCTATTTTTATATAGCTGATTATTGTCCTACTTGTTTTTATAATTCTGGAAGGAGATTAAATATGAATATGGGACCTATGGCTATTGCTTTTGGCATAGCTTCTTTATCTTCAGTACTCATTCTATACGGGCTCATATATTAAACACTGTATACCTTAGAAAACAAACTTGTATCAATAAAAATAAGTAAAACTTTATTATTTGGGTGAAAAAGGATTTTGATATCCTTGGCGCATAGCACGAAATGGATTTGTGTCGTATGTCATATGTGTAGGAGAGAATGGATTACTGTTATATGAATTCATTGGCTGAGATAATGAAGGTGTTGTAAAAGGATTAAATGACTGTCTTTCTTGTTGAAATAACAATGGCTCTGTTGTTACAAAAAGTGGTTGCTGATTTACTTCTGCTACAGAGACTGACTGTTGATTTATTTCTATTACGGAAATTGAATTGGAGACTTTTTTTTTTTTGTAAACTATTTTACCTTTCTTTGATGCATTCAAATCCTCAAGGTATTCTTCCAATGAATCCACAAGAGAAACAGGCGCCTGTGTGTATAAAAAATGGTTTTACATTCTAGAAACTGAAATCAAGTAAACTTACGTGGTTAATAGGAGGTAGTCTCATCTGTAGACTACCTTCATACATTCTTGCTGCCTCCAAAAACTCAATCACCGATTGTGTTTGTTTTGCAAATACTTTATAAATTTCCAAGGCTTCTTTAGCATTCATTACAGGCATTTCAAAATAATGCTCTAATTAATAAAGAAAAAATAAGCTGGGAGAGTTTTTTAGTATTTCCCTTTTAAACCTAGAATATTTATAATAGCTTCATTTATAGCTTGAAATAAACTTAAAATATCCAAAATAACCAATTGATATGCAAAGAGTGCGATTGAAGGATTACCTTCGTTTAAACGAAACTAATGTTATTATCAGTCTTAGTTTATAGTATAATTGTGTGTGACATACTTTACAATACAACGCAGATTCTAATAATTGCTGTAATCGCCTTGTTTCTTCAAACAATCCGTCCGATAAAGATAACCTTCTCATAATGCCTTGTGCTGAATGATCTATTTGAGATTGGCAACCTATAGTGACCCTTTGTCCAATAAAAGACTTGTATTCCAACATACTCTGTATTGTTTCAGGCGCTGATTTTTTATTTTTTATTTTACTTAAATCCAATATCTGAGGACGATGTCTATCAATGGCTTCCATCACTAATTTGTGATTTCCTTCACGTATCAGATAATGTAAGACAATAAATACTTTAAATGTAATCTAAAAAGTACAATTCAGGTTTACAAGGAAATACGTTTTCATCTCTTTTACTATCCAATATCCTTCTTTCAATCGCTTTTCTAATGCAATTAATATCTCTTGTATATTTTGTGGATTCTCAACTGTAATATTCTTTAATGCTAGTTCAAGTATATGTCAATTAATTAAATTGTGTATTTTTTCATTGTTTACTTGTTAAATGCTTGATTTTAGGTGGTTTGTATTCTAACCTTGTTGATTTTCGAACAGCCGTTTGCATTATTTATTTTAAAGAAGAAAAATAGGTTGCACAGTTTTAGATGCAAAAAATTATCCAATAATTGTGAAACTCACCTAAAAAAAAAAGAGGCGTGAACTATTAAAAAAAAAAGACGATGTTAAATCATGCAGCATTATTTTATGCGAACTGTATTTGAATTTAAAGTCAATTTAATCTTCTTGTCTATTAAAGACTTTAATCAAATGTTACTAATCATATACCCTGCTTTTTTTTTTTCTTTTTTATTAAATTCATCATACTTTTTTGTAGATACGGTCTAGAAGAAAAGACGCTTTTCCTTACTTAAAACAGCTTTCAAATAAAAATGACTATTCGATCAGCCATTACCAAGCGTCTTTACCTTCAACAGATTGGGAACTATTCTCTTTATCAAAAAATGGACGAATCACGCATTTACAAGACTTGAAATATTAAATCCTCCGCCTATTCCCTCCCTCAGTTCAAATTGTACATGATTTGGATGTTAGAAAATAAGCTGATTTCTAAAAGCTGAATCAGCATATATCCTATTATAATTTACGAAAAGAAGGATTATAGCTAAATAGTTGTCGACTTGAATTTCAAAAATAGCAGTGATCGAATCCATAGCTGTGTTTAATACCTTATGTCAGTAACATCCATTTTATTCATCAGCCCAGCATTTTCAAAGGATAATTTTTTTTTCCTTCTCTTTCTGTGTTGCATTTACTGTATTAAGCCCTATGTTATGGCTCTTACGTAATCGTGGAAATGTATAGCTCAAGTTCATGATGATATCATAGCAATTCGTTTCCTTTATCGGGATTATTAATTTAAGATAATTTACAGCATGTCCAGTACAAAATACAATGGTCATATTCGTATCGATCCCTATATAAGTGGGACATTATCTATGCTCTCCGCTGCTCAATGTGACCAGTTTTGGAGTATGAGACGCAGAATATGCTTGTGTTTTATACAAAATATCTTGATCTTTGATGTACATAGATGGATTATGAATTGAAAGGAGCTTTATTGAGAGAGGATGAAGAACAACAAAGTATATGATGCCTGGACTAGCTTAATTGACTCAATTATTTAAAAATGCTGGAAGAGATACTTTCACCTTAGTAACAAATTGGTCTTATTTGTTGACAACCAACTGAAATAAAAAAGGGTGATTTAGATGAGAACATGCTTAATGGGATCAGAAATAGTAAAGAAATAAATACGTTGTTTATAGAATCTGAATAGCTTTATTCTCTTCATTTAAAATAGAGTAATGCTTTTGTTGTATTAGTCTTTGATGCAATTGTAATTGTTCTTGTAGCAATAATAACTGTTTTTGCTGTGTTTTATGAGCTAATAAAGCATTCCTCGTATTTTCAGGCAATTCATCATAACTACTTTCATCTTCTTTTTTCACTACTTCCGACTTTTGTGGTGGTAGTGATAATGTCCTAGTAGCAGGGCCTTCTACTTTCATACGTATTTCAAGTGACCCAACCTTTTCCTTCAGTGTCTTGTTTTTCTTTTCTAGATACCGAATGTATTCAACTGCTTTAAATAACACAGTACTTTTTGAATTATTGATATTTTTCAATGTAGGTACTAATTCTGTAAGCTCCTTGAAGCCGTTTCGAATCATGCTTCTTCTTTTTTGCTCAGATGCGATATGATTGGCTCTTTTTTCTTCTTCCGTAAGTAATTCTTTCTTTTTTGTAGTGGCAGTGGTGTATTGAGATTGCTTTTTATTGATTTGAATCTTTTTTTGTTCATCTAATGACTTGAGTATAGAACACCTTCTGCTTTCTTCCTTGATATAATCTTCATCATAAAAAATTGAATCTAAAAAGCTTGAAAAGGCTCTTTGGTCATTCTCATCTAATACATAATTGGGTGGTTCCTTTTGTAGATAGATTGGATCTACTTGTTGTGGGATATTATCTAATGGTATATTAAAAGTAGAATTTCCAAAGCTAAATTCAAACTCTACATTTCTTGTATAAATAATTTGACAAATAATTTATAGTTTATAATAAACCTTCAAATGGGACAGGTTCTTGTAATAAGGGCTGATTTGACCAGGATTCATTTAAATCGAATAAAAAGTTGCTGTTATCATTCATGTTGTAATAATAAAGGGAAAGAAAAGGGGGTGAAAATAAGAAAAAGTTACATTTTCACAAGCTTTTTTTCCCCACCTTTTCTTTTTCTCGCTCAGTCAATCTTTTGGTTACATTAAAGTATTCAATCACATGTTTCCATACAACTTGTCGGTAACCTAAACAATATACGTTCATGTGAATTATTGCAAAAAGTAATTTTAATATTTAATAAAAGAGGTTTATAACTTATTGTATATATCAGTAAGGAAGAGAGAGAGTATATGTATTCACTGATTGTATCTTATTCCGATAGAGAATTTTAATAAAATCTCTGTTTATCTCATCCAAATCAAAATGGGACATATTAAATTTTTTATTGTAACAATATTTACACTCCGGATAACCCGAGAACTCTCCAAATATTTGTGTATCCAAGTCTGATTCAGTTCCTTTCCCCTCCTTTTGTTTTCGCAATATAGAGTTTCCATGGTTCGAATGAATCACTTTAGGGTAAAGATTTGCTGAAGAAACCTTCCGAGTTTGTGGAACTCACTTTTTTTTAGTTGCTAATATCACCAAAGTCTCTATGAAGGCATTCTATAAAAAGTTTAATAAAGGACCAGATATTAGCCAGAATTTTTAAAAACATTATTATCATAAACCTACAGCTCTATTTGAACACTTAACATATTTGAAGATAAAAGGATTAAACATAAAATAGAAAGGAAATCGTACTTGAAAGCCTAGTGAGTCTCTACGTAACCTCTATATTAAGTTTCAAGTCGTGAGAGAAAGCCTATTTAATTAAAGTATTATTCAGGGACCAAAATGAACTTGAGGTTAATCATACAATTGAGCTTAATGGTCAGCATAAGCTTTTATATGATTGATATCAGGCAGGAGCCTTAATGAACATTTAATAAATAAGATAATGTATCCAGCACTTGTTGTTTATCGTACAAGGTTTAGGTAATCCCATATGAACAATACGCATTTAATGAAATACCATCATGACAACAAGGGGTATCTACTTGCAGACAATTAAAAACAGACTTGCTCTTTCTGTAATGTCTATCAATTTAAGGTCAATGTAAAAGCATGACTTGCATCAATCCAAATTCTTGCTTCATGAAATGACTAAATGAATTTTGGTATTTTTTTTTCTTAGAAATATTACTCGTAAAGGATATGAAACACGGAAGCATCCAGTTTAATTATTAACCAATATTGCCATTGTTAGGAACAAATTTCGATTCTGAGTCGCGTACCAGAAACCATGGCAATAGAATAGTCAAATCTCCATCATATTGCAAAATTAACTAATAGTGATTTGCGAAATAATGCAAAAAGTGAACTATATAAATTTGAAAACCAAACTAAAAGTTCTTTTCGAACTATGAAAACACTGTACAGTGAACATTGATTTGTTAGGATTAACTTATGTCTTCTGATCGGGTTGTTTTGCTATTTTATAATAAACTCTTGCTTTAATTAGTACAAAAGAAGAGAAAAGAACTGTGTATGGAAAAAAAGATTTCGGTCTTATTTTTTACTTAGTTATCTTTGCTTATCATAACTTACAACAACCAAGAAAAGCTCAATTATTGTGATAAGAATTAATTGACTCAGTCATACATTTCACTACGTTTGAAAGTAAATTAGAGAAATCATTCTCTTAGTTGTTAATATGATATCATGAATTTAATAACAAATACATGAAGCAAGCAGATTTGGCTTGTTATTTGATAAAATCAGTTGTAAAAAAAAATTAAACCGTACCTGAGAAAGGCTTCACAATCACAAAGCCTATTTTTTATATTAAATTAATTTTTCATCCATTAAAAGAAGGAGAGGGGGGGGAAGCAGTTGATCACCCCTTATTTTCTGGATCGACAAACCTGAAGCTATACGCTGGTTAAATGTCAAAATACTACAAAAGTGTTTAGAACTTTGGGTACATTTTAATTTAAAAAAGGGAAAACAAGAAAAGGGTATTATATGAGTGTTTATTTGCTACCAAGAGAACATTGTTTAGTTTCAAGATCAAAGATAGTTTGTACAAGATATTTGCTTCCAGCTAATTCTAAATTATAACTTCCACTTGTCTCTTGAGTGACATTTCCAAATTGATAGGAAACTGTTCCTTTACCGGAACAAAAATCACCTAATTCATAATTTGTATTGTTTTCTGAAATAATCCAAGCATTGTTTCTTGGATCTGTCAAAATATCTTGAATTTCATGAGAAAAGATGGTAATCGCAGCATCAATGGCTGGTGAGTTATTTGGTGAAGAGTTAACATTGACTTGAGGCATACAACTATTATCGAGATATTTAGTTTATAATTTTAAATATATTTATAGAGTACCTGCTAGAGCACCTTCCAGGATAACCAATGAACATGTATTGAAAATCATTGCTGTAGCTATTATATCCACAATTGGTTGTACAAAATTCAGAGTCATTGACATCAGGACCACCCATGATAATATAAACACCGTTACTATCCAAGCGGTTGACGGGAGAAAGATATCCAGAATTAACAGCATCTTCTACAATTTGCTTATGAATATCATTTGTCAAGTTGAGTGAGTGGCTTCCAGCATCGTTCACTGCGGCTGCTAAATTGAGTGGTCCAGTTACTGTTCTTCCAGAGTTATCAGAATATTGGTTCACTAAATAAATGATATAAGTTCTATGTACACAATGAATAAATAAACAAAAATAAAAATAAAAATTTACAGATTTTAAACCAAGGACTGATTGAAATGTTTTCGACAAAGTTCATAAAAGTAACTTGTTCTTGTTGTTGTTGAGTCGAAGACCAGTTACCATAAAATATAATATAAACTATACTCAAGTAAATAAACTATAGTTTATATTGTTGCCCAGTTACCATTCACTTTATCATGAAGAATATTTCCACCTTGATTTTTAAAAGAATTTCCATATTGAGAAATAAGAGTAGAAGTACTTTCACTTGTTGAATTTTGTTGAGCAAAGATTAGTTTAATAATAAAAGTGAATAGACATGTAACCAAAGTCAATAACTTCATTTTATATAAACAGAAAAGAAAAGAGGAGACAATTAACTTTCTTTTTTGGAGTCTAAAAATATAATTTTAAATTGAATTTTGATTGGGTGTTTACTAATTATTTTATTAACAGTTGTGCTACTTGCCCGCCACTAAAAATAAAAGCAACGTTTAATAATAAAGACACGCTGTGTGTGTATTTATATCTCGTTCATAAAGAAGGGATGTCATACAAATGAACCAAGGCACAGTTGTTATAATTTATAAGCAGTCTCGGTTTTTCATTTCAATGTTTCAAATTTATTCTCATTCATTTTAGTATACCTGTGCATAATCTTTGATGTAGAAGATAATTCGTAGAAAAGGACATTTTAAAAAGGATAAATATTATGTGCCTACAAAATAAAAACAAAAACATAAAGGGGAAAGTAAGTGAAGAAGAGAGGGGGGTGTGAGTTTGGTCAAGGGATGAAGAAAAAAAGATGCAAGTCATTTCTCCTTAAAGAAAAGGTAAATAGATATAGCTTTTGAGTCCCCCTATTTATACCGTTTTTTTTCTCTTTAACAAATCTTTAATTTGTGTTTATACAACATTGATTCATGGTGGCAACCCACGACACATTAGATGGCTCTGTAAGCCATTCAAATACTAGATCGAAACAAAAATCCTCATCTCGTAGACCTTCACACCATCGAGCTGGTCTCACTACACATGGTCGTAATCAACAACAAAAGAGAAGATCCAGGTCCGTTTGTTCTAGCGCTCAACAACCACCTCCAGATCATCGTCGGCCTTCTGCTCCAGCTGCTGCAAGTAATACTCCACGTTTATCCATTGCTGACCGCTTCATGTCGCCCAATTATTCTAATGATAGCACATCAGTACAGCAAAATAGTATATCGCCTACGATGACATCTTTAGAGTTACAGAATTCAACATCCACTGATTTTCCTACCAATGCAAGTAGTACAGGTCGACTTTCAGTTGCTGAGAGATTCATGCACAGTATTACCTCTGATTCGTCACTAAGTACTTATAACCAGCAATATCGAGACAGATCCATGTCTTCTTTTTCCGGTAAAACACTTCAAACTACAACCATGTCACAAGAAACGGGAAGGTTGACTATAGCAGAGACTTTTATGAAAGTCCCTAATCTAGAGAAACAAAGCGCGTTTACTTATGAGGGAACAGGTAAAGAAAAATAAAATAACGAATGCAGTTTATTTTACATTTACTGACTTGAAATAGCTCATCCACTGGATATAAACCAATCAGCGCCGTTTGATGATACAAGCATTGATACCTATTTACATCCCCTATCCGATTTGAATTTTGCAATAGATACAGGAAGGATAAAAAGACCCTGGGGTAGTCAAGATACCTTGATATATCAGCAACAACAAAGTGAACAAAAGAAAAAGCCAATCTATGTACAATTTACAGCCTATAGCAGTGATGCACCGTCCATTTCATCAAGAGATTGTCTTGCTATTCCAGAACATAATCGTAATGCTAGACGTTCGATTCTCTTGAGCGATGATATATCTGCAAAGTACAATAATCAAGGAAGCAGTGATTGTGCTGACTTAGAGATAGGATATGAAAAACCAAATGACAAGCATTGTTATACAGAAGAAGGTCAATATGTAGAAGATGAAGATGAAAAGGAAGATGAAAGCGAGGAAGAAAAGAAGGAAAATGATGAAAAGAACAAGGATTTAAAGAAATCAAATACACAACCAAAGAAAACAACCTCAATGGTTTTACAATACAATGAGGAAATAGTAGACCCGCCTGGAATTTGGCTAGGATGCTGCTTTATCAGTTGTCGACAGAGACCAAACCAACGACTTGGTCAAAAGCAAAAGCAGTATCAACACAAAGATTATAACAAATCTGCTTCAAGGAATCGAAGTTGTGGAAGAAGAGGTTGGGTGATTTGTATATTTCTTTGCTTGATTGCCTTCATTCTAGTGATTTATTTTGTTTGGCCACGTACACCGTTAATGCGTATCGAGGGTGCATCTCTAACATCACCAGCAAAGATATCTGAAACAACGCAAGGTGTCATGGTGGGTAATGTGGCATTTGAAAGTGATTGGTTAGTGAATATTACTGTGGACAATCGTCAAAATCACGTTCCTACACGTTTGACTCAGATCCAGGTGGTAGCTAAGGACGCTCTGACGGGCCTGATCATCGGAAAGGATATTCATAATGATTCTCCTAATCCGGAATCTATCATTATCTCTCCTAACGCAATCACAACCATACAGGTGCCTATCCATGTGGATTATCAAGCAAGAGATTCAACAGATACCACTTTTTTGGATCTCATCAAGGCCTGTTCTCCAAAACATGCTCTTAATATGAACGGCGCTCTACTGCCTGCAGGTCAACATGAAGCTTTGCCTTTACACTTCTGGATCACTTTGCACTTTTTTGGGCTGGATTGGCTAGGTTATAAGCCAACAGTTATCGCTACTCCTGCTACAGGTGGTTTTGTATGTCCTCAATAACAAAAAAAAAAAAAAAAAAAAAAAAAAAGCATATTTATGTAAGAGGGGAGAAGGAAGGAAGAAAGACAACTGTTTGTATACCGCATAATATTTTTTTTCTAAAAAATCTGTATAAAAATAAATTTATAATAATAATGGCATTGCTTGAGGATAGTTATAATATTGTTTATTAAAAAGAAAATAAATAAATAAATTATGCTTGTAAAAGCTCGCGTACTAAGCCTTTTTTATATCCTGTTGCCATATTATAGTTGGCCAACTTAGATTTGAAATATTCTTTAAGGCCCAGAAGGGATACGTGTCTTGTTCTTCCATTGATAGCAACATCAAAATCAACAACTTTGTTGACACGGAACAAGTACTCAACAGTAGCAGATATACTAGCAGCGTGCGATAAAATGTAATTTTCATCAAGTTTATGCTCAAAAAAGGCCCTGACAGCACCATTGACATAACTAGGTCCTCTTTTGACACGGTCAAGAGCTTGATCCCAAGCGACATCCTCTCTAATTAAATTAACAACCGAGTCGATCACTGGGAATGATATTTTGGTGTCCATGATTTTAGTAGCAATTTCAAACAAGATGTCTTCAAATCTTTGACGGTACTTGGGTACACTAAGGATACCGGCTGTCAGAGGAAGTTCCTCTATTTTTCCAAATTCACTGTAGTCTCCTACCAAAATAGATTCCATTTTAAAAGGTCCATTGCCCATATTGTAATCAAAATCCCAAGGAATATACACAAATCGACCGACTTGGGGATCCTTGTATAGGTAGTAGTTGTTTGTATTTTGCAAGTAACCATCGCCAAATCCAAGGAAAAATTCAACAGCCATACTATAAATAAAAGCATAAGCAACTCTTGTAAAATGAATAATCGTTATACTCACTTTGCTAAAAACCCATCAACATCAATATGTTTTTCCCATTCTACAGCTGCTGTATTTTCCATAATAACCCTATCACGTGCGTTCAGCATCATCGTGCTCTGATCATTAATAAACTTGGTGAAATCATTCAATTCGTTGAAACTGTTCTCTCCTTTTGATGGAGCCTCTGATATTTCATATGCAGCATCTTTGAAAGCACCCAACCCTTTGAATGATAAATCTGCACGATTATTACTTGATCTACCACCATGTCCTTCATAAAGAATACCATTATAGTATACTTTGTCCCTTTGACGATTAAAATTTTGATTAAGCCATGTTGTATCATATTTCTCAGTTATAATAAATAAGCCAATTGGTCTATCATTAAAGTATACTCTATAACAAGGGGATTAGCGATTACTTTTTTTAGTTTTAAAATAAAATTACCTAGCAAAAGATGCTCTTGTCGCTGGTTGATTTACAGCACGCAATATTTCAGTTGTCAAATATTCACGAATATAACTTGGGTCATTATCTGTTGTACGTAACTTTATATGTCTGAAGCCATTTAGATTGTAATCATTCTTAGGAATCTTGATTATATAAGGAAGTTTGTTAAAGTATCTTGAAGTACGTCCACTAATACTAAATCCACAGTTGACAAAATGCTTTACTGTAGTAGCACTATCATTAATATGAGTAAATAATAAAAATACACGATATGCTATACGATACATACGTTATATGGGTGATATTTGTTTCGATATCAATATCATCAAGATACTTATCATGTATACGGTCCATATCTCTTGGATGAGCAGTAACATGTATCGTACTAATTTCTCCATCAGGATGCAAATCAAAATCATCCACTCTATCGTAATTCTGTTCACCAATAGAGATTGGATTAAACCTCAAGACTTTTTTGGCATTCCAATTACGATTATAGAACTCATTAAAGGTCCACTTGCTCATCACTGGGTTTCTTGTAAACTTTTCTCTGTCAATGATTTCTGAAGTTCCTTTTCTTAACTTGGCATAGTAATAAGGCCTTCCTCCAGGAGCTTTGGCTTGCAATACGATGTCGCTCTTTACAGAGGGAGAAAGAATATAAATTTGATTGTCAATGACAACACCAGCATCAGTTTCAGGGGAGTTAAGGATAACGCTATACAATGTTTGTGCATAAACCTGGAGCAACTGGCATGATAGCAGTAATACTGTGTACAAAATTAAGCTTTAGCATTAAAAAATAATTGAACAAAGATGTAGTTTACTAAAAGATAACTGCAGAGCTGGTGAAGCTCTACTTTTAACCATCGATGATTAGAAAGAGTGGGAGAGAAAAAAAGAGAAAAACGGGAAAAAAAAATAAAGGAAGAAAAGAAAAAATTGGTTGGTATTTTATACATATGTGAACTACAATTCCTTTGTAAAGAGAATGAGAACTTCTGTTTATTACCTTATTAGTTCCACATTCCTCTCGATTGGTATTTTATTCAAGACCTTCCCATCATTACATTTGTTGAATAATGTTTTCTAGATATTTTAAGATCTTCCTTAAATCGATTTTGGTTTAAAGCTAAATCGCTATCATCTCAGTACTCATTTTTATTTTAAATAACTAGATATTAGGCACACATCTAGTCTTTTATTTGTCTTTCATTTTTAATAAAATAAATAAAAAGTGATTTGTGTTGGACTTGTTTTATTGTTATTCCATAATATGCTATTAGTTTGAAAAAAAAATATATATAAACAAATTTCGTTTTATGAGCTACTTAGTTGATGCACAACCCAATCTAGACCTTCATACAATCTAAAGAGAGCATTATTATTATCATTTGCTTCACAATCTTTCTATTCTTTATACCCTTCTCCAGTTAAAGCAGAACAAGCCTAAATGTTAACGTTTTAATATGCAGCATAGATTTAAAGGGGCTCATCGCGTTGTTACCTGAATGTGCCACTGCCTATCCTTTAGTTTGCTTAAACCCAATGCTTCTGAAATTTTTGCGGCGCCTAAAGCTCCTTTGACATCTTGCTTATTTGCAAAAATAAGTAAACTGGAATTTTGCAATTGCTGCATTATACAGGTTTAATAAAAGAATATTTGCATATTACTCAAAATCACTTACATCACTTTCCATCATTTGATGTAATTCTTGTTCGGCTAGATGAAGTCGATTCAGATCTGTACTATCAATGACCATGATCACTGCCTAATATATATTACTATCGTCTTGTTTTTCAGTGGAATAATATTGTTATAACCTCTGTATCTACATAATATGTCTTCCAGGTACTTCGTAAAGATTCTTGCCCTCCAATGTCCTTTTTTAAAATTGTTCAAAGCATTACAATCTTGAGAGGCATTTTTATTTGTATCATACTAACCCACATTAAGAATTTGAGGTTTTTATACTCCACTTCTTCAACATTACTTCCAATAGTAGGTGTAGTAGTAACAACTTGATTCATTAAACTACAAGTATTGTTAAGAAGTGCCTGTTTTACATTATAAAATAAAGCTTACAGTTTATACAATATTGTTGTTTTACCAGCATTATCTAAGCCTACAATAATTAACTTTACTGGAGTCTTTGAAAATAAGCGACTCCATAAATTGCTGAATATAACTCCCATACTTTTTGTTCAAGTGAAAAAAAGAGGGGAAAGGCGTATTTTAACTTTTTCCTTTTTTGGATAACAAAAGTTATTTGAAAGTCAGGAAACGATTAAACAATTACATCTTTGCGTGCTTACTCTGCTGTGAAGAAATCAAGTTCTTGAAACATCTATTCGTCTCTTGTTCATAAAAATGAATTGCCTTGCAACAAATTCTTTAATGCCTATTTTCTTATTTAAAGTTCATTAGAAGCCATATCTATCATTTCCTATAGTTTCTTGGCCATTCCATTCTGGTTCCGACTACATATATCCGGTTACAAGCTAGTCAAACCATTCAAGGTCATCTGGCATCATCACTGGCGGTATATAATTGACAAAAAATCTTTCAATCCGCAAACCATGAGCATTATAGTCTGTCAGTTTTACCTTACATTGATTTAAAAGAAGATTCTACCCGCACAACGCAGTTAGTCAGTTATTATCATATTTGAAACTTCATACGTTATCTGCAGCGTACAGCTTATCGTTTAGTTCTCAATATTTCTTTTTATTTCTTTTTCCTCAACCCAATCCGAAGAACACCTCTCTCTCTTGACGTTTGGCCCTTCTAACAAAATCGATTTATGACGGAAATTTTATTTTCTCAATTAGTTAATAACTTTTTTTTTTTTTTTTTTTTTTTGATTATTTGGGAAAAAAACATTACAATTCTATTTACTAGTTTTAAATAAAGAGGAAGGGGATAGGGAGTACAATATTATATAAATAATTTAGAATACAAGAAAAAAGAATTAATACAAGTAGATTTTACTCACACAAATCAATCACAGAGATTTCTTCTTGCCTTTGACTAACTCAATTTCACGAATAATATCATTATCATAAGGCCAATATTGATGAAGATAGTGTTTTGCTGTCATACGAGGAATAAAACAAGCGACAATGGTCAAGATGAGTACTAACCAATATGAGCCAGTACCAAATAGACGCACATGACCTGCAAAGATAAACGTATTGAATTGAGCATAGATACCTACAAAGGCATAATAGACCAAAATAGATAAAGAAATAATCAGTAGCTGAATCCAAGTATAACTATAAAGTGAAAAGACCACAAACAGATTGGCTACACAGACAGCGATACTTGAAACAATGGTACCAATTTCATAAAGCCCATTCGCGTCATGACCTGTTGGGTCAATAGCACCACCGACCAAGAGCATATAAGGGAAAAAGAAGCAAACACTTGATTGATAGATGGAATCAACGATAGTAAGCCAAAATCTCCATACTTTAAATTTATCGTTTCGCAATCCCATGCGATAAAGTTGAGGATAGTTAAGAGAAATCTTTGCATTTAAATCTTGATCCCAAATACCCAAAAAGATGATTGGAAGGGAGGTGAATATCAAGTTATATAATGTCACAAGTGCATATTCAAACATCATACTGCCATTGAAACTATTGCAATATGAGTTAGTTTACTAATGAAAACATAACACTATCTGAGATTACTTACTGGCAAAATATTTGATACCAAAATAATACAAAAGTCCAAACAACATTCTTGAAAAAGAAGCCCATAATCATTTCTGCTGTTCGCAAATAAGACCATCTTCCGTGCACCAATAATAATTTTCTTAGAAATCTAAATTGTGCAATAGCGTAATCTGAGGCCATCACAGCCTGCCGTCCTTCAACACCAGAGATACCGATACCTACGTTCGCTTCCTGAATCATCGAGACATCATTAGCGCCATCACCAATCGCTAATGTCATAACCTTAAGTCCCTTCTTAACCAAACGCACCACTTCAGCCTTTTGTTTAGGACTCACTCTACAACAGATAACACTAGCACAATGCATACCAATTGCCAAAATTTTGTCTTTTGCATCTGGCTCTAGTGAATACTTGAGTGTCAAACCATCCACCACCAAGGCATATCTTTGTTCTCCTTCTTGTCCGATTTTGCTTAATGTCTCATCCAACAAGTTGTGTGTGTCAGTACGGTTGTTTGCCTTTAGAATCAAGAGCTCCATATCTGTCGTCAGCAAATTACAAGCATATCCAATATTGATAGCAGTTTCTGTTTTATCGCCTGTCAAAACCCAGAGCTTGATACCCGATTTGGCTAATTCCGCAATTGTCTCGGGTACACCGACCTGCAGACGATCTTCAATCGCCGTGCCACCCATTAAGAGCATATTTTGTTCAATCTCTTCGCAGACGGCATCCACACGCTCTTCACGTTGAATAAGGCTGGCTGCTGCTTCCTGATATTTTCTATTCCACACTTTATACTCTTCTGGAGAGATGAAACGATAAGCGAGGCAAAGTGTACGAAGACCTAATATCATAAAGTTAGTTGTTTCATTTTTATATACATCTTGTGTGCTTACCTTCATTAGCAAACAATTCTAAATCTTTTGATGTTACATCACGAAGAGCCATCTGTTCAGATTCCAAGTCTGTTTGTCCTCCAAAATTCGAGCAGAGACGTTCATAAATAATGGAATCAGCACCTTTACAAAGCAATACAATACGATCTGTGTCAGCTGGCTTGATGATGACACTCATACGCTTCCTGGTTGAATTAAATTCAAGTATGTTCAACAGTTCAAACTCCTTCTTTTCGCCCTTGATATTCACGAGTAACTTGTTTGCATCTCGACCTAAAAACACAAACCCCAAGTCTCTTGCGGTCGATACCAAAGCAGCTTCGTCGGGTGATTGTGCCTTGTATTCAATAGAGTCAGGATTTTCCTCATCGAGTCTTTCGGCAATGACTGAATGACAAAGAGCCAAGGTTTGATAAAAGTGAGTGATGGCCATCGATTGCTTTGTGGTTTCTTGAGCTAAATCATCAAACAGTTTAGGGTCTACAAAGGTAGGATTTGGTCCCACAAATGGATTATCATATAATTTGGCTTGCTTTGAAAACATCTCTTTTCTAGATTCCTCCAATTGATCAGTGCTCATCGTCGAATCATCACCCTGTACGATTTCTTCCATACCAAGACCTTCTTCATCCACTATATCCTTTTTATTGTGCTGGCTTTGCTGTCGTTTTAATGCACCCATGGTTGCTTCTGTTGTACCAAGACCATAAGAAACACCATTGATGGTACACTTTCGATATTCCATGACATTTTGTGTCAAAGTACCCGTCTTGTCCGAGAAAATGTATTCAATTTGACCAAGGTCATCCGAAATATTCCATGTCTTTGGGACACAAGGTGTATCAGTTTCTTCGTGATACAGATCGATATCTGCAAAAATGAAATAAGCCTATAGAGGGTGTAAGAATATACTAAAGCTAACATATCTTTTTTGGGTTGCTTACGGCTAATGTCTTCACTATTTCTACTGATATATACAGTGATATGGGCACAATATTTTGATACAAGATGAGCGTGACCCTACATTTATGTGTTAGTAATTACGTGATGACAACTGTTTTCTTACCAAAAAGTAACAAATCCGGAATAAGAACCATTCGATCCTTCAATTCCAAAATCAAAATACCGAACAGACCCACTACTATTAAATTGTACACTATCCATAATTGAACTGACTATACAAATAACAGCCAAAATACAAAAATTGGCAATGACCTAAAAGATGTGTTCATTTTTTTTTAATTAAAAGACGTGATCACATTTTGCTTACATGTGGATTGGTAGCCTTTGCCATTTTACTACGCTTTGAAGGTGTTCTACCTGTATTCAGCATGATCTTTGTTTCGCTTCCAGTATAGACTACAACACCAATTACCCATTTTGTATTTCTCAAGACGCATCCACGCAACAAAATGTTACTGTATGTTACAGCATCTGCCTTCTCATGAGATACGCCCGACCGAATCGTTTCGGTATCATTCGTATCCACTTGCCAACGAAGGACAGCGCTGTATTGATAAATGTTGACGTGGGGTGGTTCGCTTTCGATATAGAATCGAGCCTGTTCACAATCTTGCTCGCTCTCTATGTTTGCTGTACCAGGCAAGCCTTGTCGCTGCTTCAAGTTTGTTTCACCATCTAAATTCTGAGTCTCTACATAACAAATATTGTCTGTCTCTGAGGTAGATAAAATAACAATATCTGCTGGAATATCTTGATCATTTTCAATCTTGACATAGTCTCCAACATTGAGCTCCTTCCATTTAACATGTTCCCATTTTGTTTGTGTGTTGAGTGTAGTTGTGTTGGACGGAGTTGCGTTGGGCTTTGCTGTAGCAGGTGCTCTTTCTGAATCGACACGATAGAGTACTGAATGAGGTATTGAGCCCGGTCTGTAACATTGTTTTTTCTGCACTAAGTTTTGATTGGAGTGATTGGGTCTAAACATATTTGATAGCTCAGATCGTATTGTGTCAGATCTTTGTCTAACAGATCTCATTAATGTCTTGGGTGGTTGTTCAATAGAAGAGGAAGTCAACGGTAACTTATCCTCTTCTTCCTCCATTGCCATCTTTTTCGCATTTCGATTAATTTTGATTTGTCTATATTGATGTGCATATTTATTTTCTGAGCCAGAAAGTAATGAAAGGTAACCTAGTACAACATAAAGATAATACCAAGTCCCTTTAGATATTTCTGGTATATTCACATTCTTCCAATTAGCCAACTTGAGCACTTTTGAATTATTGACGTGGTCATCGCTTTGATTTCTTTTCCAGTCTTCAAATGCATCCTTTATAGCTGTAATAATCAAAATTGCAATCAATGGTAATGCTGATACAGCTGGTTCAGTGACACCAAAAAGTGGTATACATTGTAATATGACCAAGAATAAAAAATACAAGTTGGCTACATTTCTAAACTGTTCAAACAGGTTCTTGGGAATAAATGATATTGGCGTATATTTGGCTGTTCTCACTCGATTACTAACATAATTTGTTTCCTCTAAATCTTCTTCTGGTACTTTCATATTTACATATATCTTTCTGCGTGTTTGCATATACGATGATGTTGATTCTGTACGTCTGAGTGTCTCATCATTTTGATCTTTTACTTGTTTCTTTTTAAAAATTCTTTTATGAAACATTTTATAATAAAAAAAAAATATAGAAAAGAAGCCCAGAAAAAAATAAAGAGCGATCTCTGTTTTTTTTCCTAGTGTTTTAGTACCACGTGCAATTATAGAGGCGCGGTTTTTTTATTCGTTCGGCTAAAATGTTTATTTTTTTATCAATGAGAGTCATTAATAATCAATACTCATTCAATGGCACTCATTGTTATATCATTTAAAGAATTATGTTCATGTTAACACAGACTTTTATTTCTGCCTTACATATCCTTTGTTCTTATTCTATTTTACTGAAAACAAATCCTTTCCAAGTTACACGATTAAGGCTCATTGAATTAACCGAAAAAAAAAAGTTTTTGTTTTCTTATGTTTATCCGTTTTACGAATGAAGGGTCAATCTTTTTTAACAAAAATGGAAAAAACGATCAACTTTTTTATTTGTTATACAAATAACCCCCTTCACAAAAAAAAACACGATACAACACGACACGAATTTTTATATCAAAACCCATTTTTTTTTTATTTTGTTTAACGGGAAGTGGCAGCAGCCTTAGGGGCAAAGCCCTTGGCTTGTTGCTTGCTGACCTTGGATTGAGAAGCAGCCTAAAAGAAAATGAGTATTTTATTGTGTACCAACCACAAACACTTACAGAGGGGTTAGCCTTCTTAGCGGCAGCGGCAGACTTCTTGGCTTCCTTGCTCTTGGCAATAGCAGCTTGACGAGCAGCAGCACGGGCATCAGGCTTTTGGTTACGCTTGGCACGGATGGCATCCCAAGAGGCACCAACAACAGCACGTTCATGCTTGACAGTACGACGAGAACGCTTCTTTTGAACTTCTTCGGTCATACCCTTCTTGTTCAAACGACGGTAAATGGCGGTCCATCTGATCTTACGAGGGTTCAAACGTTGGAGAAAGTAAGATTCGGTCTTACCGTTGATGAAACGGAAAGTCTAATTTATACACATTAGGTCTCCTTTTTTCTTCTCACACAGTTTGTCTTTTTCTATTGATTTAATCACTTACTCTAAAAAGAGATAGAAATTAGATTACATGTCAATTTCATAACATCTTGTTTGTTTACCTAGAATCGATACGAACATAGGTCTTACCCTTGGCAGGATAGATCTTTTGACCAGAGAAAGAACAAATCTCAAGCCTATATAAGATTTATATGAATGGATCAACTTATAGGGAATAGATTGATGTTTTACTTCATTGTTATGAATGGATGCTTATGGGAGAGCTGAAAGAGAGAGTATAATAGGGTCTTGCTTTGCTCATTGCTAAAGGGACCCAGCGGTTTGTCCTGTCCCCATTCTCTCCAGTGTTGACTATAACTATCTGTTCATGTCCGGCCCGGAAAATTAATGGTCGAGTAAGGAATACTTTGCATTTTTGTCTACGCGTTTGCAGTGTGTTTTACTGTCTCCATCAGACACCACATGTTGATTAAAAGGGAGGGAGTACTATGTTATACAAAAGAAAAGAAGTGTTTTATAAATAGTCTTATGTTTTAAAATTCAAACATGATGCTTTTTATTGATTAACAAAGTAAATTGTGTTTAAAAATCTAACAAAAGTTGAGGCAAAATCCTCTCCAAAGCTTCGACATTGATAACCTTCTTGTTTGTTGTTTGTGAAGCAATAGACATTGCTTCTAGTTCAGCAGAAGATCGGTGTACAGCCTCTATTAAATAAATTAGATGTTATTTTTTTTTTTTACAATAATGCTAGTTCTTACCAACAACGAACAAACGCAGAAATTCACTGGAGAGTTGTATTGCCTCTTTATTTGCTACAACATTTCTCATTTAGCTAATTGGCAAATCAAATAGTATGAAGAAAAACCTTTAGTAGATTCGTTTTTCCATTCTGACTTGAATGCGTTGTGAATGACATCCTTAAAAAAGCTACTGAATATAATGTCTTATAATATTGATACTTTTTTTCTTTACTGGATTTAACTCTTGATTTTCTTCCATTTTTAAATAGGCATGAAAAAAATAAAATAAAAAAATAAAAAAAAAAACTGAATTTTCGAATATGTGACTAAAAACATAAATGCTTGGTCTATACAAAAGTTGAATGATGGCTACTTTTGTAGGAACAGAGCATGTTTTTGACTTGATCAAGTTCAGTTTTATGTAAATTTATCATAAAAATCAGTTCTCTTTCCTCGTTTTCTTCTCTTTTTGCCCAAGGTCAAACTGTTAAAGTGAAATCTATGTGCTCTCAACAAGAGCCGGGCATTATGACTGCAATTTCTAATGTCAAATTCTGATCTAGTTTATTAAAAAAAAAATGCATGATTCAATTTCCTTATAGAAAGCAAAGCATACATTGAAGTATTGAAGAAGATACCTGACAAATTAAAGACGTCTATTAAAAATTACTTCACTGCATATTAGTAAACTAACTTTGAATGTAGTATTATTCCATACTTTCTCCAGCTCGGATATCTTTGATTGCTTTGTTAAACCAATATAATCACAGCAATCGTTTGTTGAGTAGTGATGTACTTGGTGACCATCTATATCATCTCCGAAAAATATTTTGGACATTTGTTTGCTACTAAGATCAACCATGACAAGTGTGGAGTGTTTATTGATCCCTTTAATAATGAAGTCATTAAAAAAATACTCTTATATCAGAGTACAATAGAATTGCACTTCAATTCATAGCAAGAACAAGACGGGTTGGAAATGAAGTAGTCAATGCATCAGTAAAAGAAGAAAAGGGATACAAAGAGGAGTTGATATACAGAAAGGAAAAAAAAAAAAAAAAAAAAAAAAAAAAAAAAAAAAAAAAAAAAAAAAAAAAGGTAATATTGAAAAATGTTTGCTGATTAGCATGAAAATCGTCCAAGTTCTGTAATGATAAATGACAGATTCTATTTTTTATATTTGATAACAATGTGTACAACAGAGATTCAATTATATTGAAAAGGAATAATCGTGTTGCGAAAGAATCCTCTGAGACTCGCTAAAGCGACGATAGAAACAAATGGATGATATTGTTGTCAAACTTGAAGAAATTTGTTCATCCAAAGCATACAAAATCATTCATGATTCCCCTTTTTTTACATGTCCAGATATGGTGAATTCTCTCTTGATCATTACCAAGCATGTTTCGGTCTATGAAAGCATGAAAAAAAAAAAAAAATAACCTTTGCAGCACAAGTAACTTTTAAAAACATCGGCCAGAGTGATACAACAGAGGCTTATTACAAACTATGTACAATTAACTGTATCGGATATGATCTCTTCTTCTCAAGAAATATAGATTTTCACAATAAAAAAGCCCAAAGTGTTCCATGTCATCATCATTTGACAAAAACATCTCTTGTAGTTGATTTTAATATAAATAACACAACTATCCAATGCTATTACTTGATCATCCATAATAGTCCATTGAGATATTTGAACCATTATTGTTATTATAATCACTGCTACTGCCACTACTAGTGCTGTTATTGCCATTGGAACTACAGTCTGCCAGGTTGCCACTTCATACTATTTGTGTCAAATTTTCATTCATAAAAAAAAAAGACGATTTACTTTACAACCTTTTCTATTTACCTGCTACTCGAAGGTGAGTCTCTTTTGAGTCTTTTGCGTTGACGCATGATTTTTTTATTTTCTTCTTGTTTACTTTTAAAATCTGTTAAATAAGCTTGATAATCCTATCATTATTTGTTAGGTTCATAAAACGAATGCTGAAGTGACATTTACCCTGTATTCTTGTGTTTGCTTATATTTATTAAATGCATCCATATATTCATCTTTTGCTCTCATCGCGTTACGTTCATACAGTTGTTTTTCTCTTGCACATAAATTTTTCCACCTGTCCCCAACTATTTTTGCAATATCCGAAAAGGATAAATTATGATCCTTAAGCTGGGCTCGTGCTGTGTTAGAAAACATGACATAGGCTGAAGGGGGTTTTGCAGGTGCATTGGGATCTGGTTTAGGGTGTCTTTTATATTTTCTAATGTACCCATTATTGGATGATTGATCACTATTCTCATCATCTTCATCAAAGGATGTTTTCCCACTATTTGTTTCTTTCACTGTATTTGAATCAATCATAACAGACGAAAAAGGAGAAGAAGATGACCGAATAGAAGCATATCCACTTGAGCTTTCACCACCTGTATTATTATCTTTGTGAGATATAGCATAGAATGAACTACTACTGGTAGGCTTCATGACTCTAGAAGGAGGGATAGAATTAACAATGATAGGCTGTGATTTAGGTATTCCATTTAAAGTAGCAATCTCTCTTTGAATCAATCTTCTGTGACCTCTCTTGACATTCAATGCTACAAAGTCCTCTTCTGTTATCTCATGTACCTTCATTTTGTTATAATACGTCTTTTGTCAGAAAGAGGCAAAAAAACAAGAGACTTTACAACAAAACGAACAACTACTAACACAACTTACCGCATCCATTGTATCAAATCCTTCTTCAATAAACACATTCACATATTGGTCAAGATGACACTTTCTCAAGAACTCAATCACCTCATTTTTACCCGATCGAATAACGTTATTATATGTGTTTATCATCCTTTCATAATCAGCCTGCTTCACTGTAAGCTTTCCTTCTTTCTCTTTTCTATTTGTCTTACTTGCCTTTTTCTAATTTTTGTATTGTACTTCTCTCTATTTTTGTTATATTGACGTATTATTCTTCACCCCTTTTTTAGTTGCAAGAAAAAAAAAAAAAAAAAAAAAAAAAAAAAAAAAAAAAAAAAAAGGAAAAAAAAATATTTTTTATTAAAAAGTATCCAATTGCCATATTAGTAAATAGAACAAATATGTTAAATTCCAGAAGATTCTTTGATCCCTTATTAAAAACTGGGACTTATAGCAACCATCTTTCTAATAAAACTTATTTCATTATAATAGATCCAAGTTACATTATACGATACATACACTCAATAAACATAGAAAAATATAAATCATATCAACTTGTAACGATATATACGACTTCCCCTTTTTTTTGTTATATTAAATATCATTCATTTGTACTCACTCGCTCACTCACACAATCAATTCTTTCTTTTGCCTCCTATCTTTGAACTCCTTTTGTAAAAGATGGACATCTTCCTGAATACAATAACAAAACAGGGTATTTTTAAGTAAAATGTGAATGGCTTGATTGATTTTCGGGTGATTTGAATGAAGTAGCTTTTCTATTTTAATTCGTTTTCTTTGGTAAAAAACAACTTAACTTCACATTGAAAAAGAACTTTTTTTTTATTGTACTTGAATGAGACTATACAAAAACAAAACTTTAAACATACCTTCCAAGCTATACCTAAAAAATATTCGTCATGATCATCGCTGAATAGCGAGCTATGATTTGGTGGAAGTTTGTGCCAAACAGTGTACAAAAGCTCCTTTTTTCTCAACAGAAAATAAGATGATTTTCACCAATGTCTCCTAATTAAGCATTTGTTTTACGGTTTTTTTTTTTTTGAAATATTCTACATCATTGACCCCCCCCTTTTTGATTTTTGCATAAATCGGTTACTGTTTCACTTTGTTTAAAATCAAACAACATCTTGTGTTTAATCCTATCCGCCTATATTTCTTATGAAAGACACACCAACATGTTAGAAGGTTGCTAAAGTATGCTTTTGATCCAAATCAACTTGCAAGTTACGTTTGATCCCACCTGTGTTCTTTCTCTCTCACTTTTTTTTTTTTTTTTTTTTTTTTTTTTGCACGTGAACGAACTCAAGAAATGCCACAAGAGTTAACAATGAAGACCAGAAACTAAAAGGGCATTTTCTCCACACTTTTGTTTTTAGAAAAAGAAAATGACAAACATGAAATGAGTCTTCTTTTTGATATTCAATTGACAAACGAACACATGCAAGGGGAATAACTTTAACACTCTAAAGGCAAATTACTATCTTTGGAACCTTAACAAACTAATCTTCCCCTTTCTTGGTTTAGGGTCACAGCATGTCTCATTTTCCAAAATAAAGATAGCTTCGATAGACAATATGCAGGATGTTAGATGAGAAACCTAAAGTGGAAGATCGATACATGTTGTATTTTTTCTTTGTTTTCAAAGAGATTATTTCAGTGTGTGGGTGTTAACAGGATTCTCTGATCAAGAATAAGCAAGGTATCGAAAGAGTAAAGAGAAGAAGGGAGTTGAGGGCATAAGAGAAGAAGTAGAAAAACAAAGGAGAAGCAAGATGCTTTTCTTTTTTTTTTCACGTTTAGTTATTTTGAGATAATGCACAACTAAAGCTGGACGAATGGAATCGAGAACCTACTTTTTTATATATGCTTTCTCTTCAACACTGTCATCGTAGCACAAACCAAGGCTGATGTTTACAAGTATGTTTATGGTTATTAAAAGGAAAGAAAAAAGGAGGAGGAAAGAGAAGGGGAGAATGAATAGTACAAATACAAACTTTCTTCTTTGTTAATTTTTATCATTTTTCTTTTAATCATGGACACTTGCGCAAACTGTACGCGAAAAGTTTATTTGATTGAAAAAGTAGAAGCAAATGGTCGCGTATATCACAAAATATGTTTCAAGGTAAGAAAGAATCAATAGACTCGTTTTCACAAGTTGACAGGGAGATTCATAGTGTAAAGATGAAGGATGTCGACTGACTTTAGCAAACTTTCATTATTACGGTGGCAACCTCTTTTGTCCGAAACATGTTCCAAAACTAAACGCAATGATATCTTTAAAAACAACCAAAGTAATACATTCCTTGGAAACATAATAAAAATGTTAAAAATGTCTTTTTTTTTTCTATCTTTCGTTTCAATGAATGATAAATACATTATGTTTCTTTAAGTAATAGAATGGTATTCATCTGCAATTTAAAAATAACCCTTAATGCGAATCTATGTCCATTTTAAGAAATTGCTTGATTTTGGTTGACATTGGACCTTATATTATTCATTGGGGAACTGACTTTGTACTATGGACCCATATTTATTCATCAAAACTATATGTCTTATTCATTCCTGAGAGCTTGGAAATAACTCCAGTCGTAAAGCTTCTATAATATGTTTCTGCAAGCAAACAACTTTATAAAACAGCCTTAAAAAAGGCAGATCAACAAAATCCGTTAAAACTTTAACCTCTCCGATTTTTTTTTTTTTTTTTTTTTTTTTTTTTTTTTTTTGGCTCGGAGTACTTTTTTTTTGTGCGGGAGAGATGAAAAATGAAGAAAGGGGGGGGGGAAGCAAGTGATGACAGTGCAAATGCTCATAGAAACATGACATCCAAGCCTATCCTCTGTTTTATTCTTTCTCTAATTCATAATGGTTAGTGTTCATCCATCATTAAATGAAGATGATCTGTCTCCCTCATTTAAGAAATCAATGGTCTTGGACATTGAATGAAAATTTAGCTTGGAAGCAACTTTAGAGAGGAAAAGTGATTACATTTTCGACATGAGGGAGACATAGAATTATCTTGTGCTTTGAATTTCACTTCAACCATGATTCATTCATTTTTACATTAGGCAAAGAAAGACGTTGCTGCCAAGCCTAGCTCTTCCTCTGGTGGAAAGAAAGCCAAGAAGAAGTGGTCCGCTAAGAAAGTTAAGGATAAGGCCAACAACTTGGTTATTCTCGATAAGCCTACTTATGAACGTTTGTTTAAGGAAGTCCCTACTTACAAGCTCATTTCTCAATCCGTTTTGGTTGATCGTCTTAAGCTTAATGGTTCCTTGGCTCGTATTGCTATTCGTGAACTCGAATCTCAAGGTTTGATCAAGCCTATCTCTCGTCACCACGCTCAAATCATCTATACTCGTGCTACTGGTGATGAAAAATAGAGGAATAAACAAAATTCTTAAATGTACATACGTGTGTTTATGTGTATATTTCTTTAAATAAAACATCGTAAAAGAATATTTTCATTTAATGCTTTGTACATTAGATACTACTCGTGCAGTTGGATTGACATCCGAAAAGTAGGGATATGAGGATGACTATAACCAATGTATTTACTTGTAAAGAACAATGTGATGGTTTAATAGAGATTATGAGTAGCACAAGATTGTCCATCGAAAAAGATTCACAAATATCACGACTCTGCCCATATCCCCTACAACACTTGTATATTCTCAATTTTTTTTCTATCTGCTCATTTCAATTTACTTGCCTATATTTTCAAAACTTGTGCCACTCATCTTTTGAATAGAGCCCTCATCATTACAGTACATTATTTTACAGTAAAATGGTGCTGCAGGTATAAAATAAGCTTAAAAATCTTGCCTGGTGTCAAAGAAAGCCAACCATTAAAAATGAACAGCACAACCTCAAAAGCCAATCTAAAAATATTGAATAGGACGAGTGCCATTTCCTCACAAGTAGATTGCTTGAAATCTTATCGGTTCTTAGCATGTACAGACTTTAAAACCCTATGAGACGCACTAAAAACTGAACTGTGCCACTTGTAATGTCCCAATCCATATTTAATAAAGGGTACAATGCCTCAATATGCTCATTTTAAAATTATTATACGGCATTATAAATAAGATTTTAGTGGAATGTCCCTCTCCTCAAAATAAGCCTGTGAATATAATGTATTTCTCGAATCCTTTGTTTTTATTCGACCAAGCAATTAAGAAAAATAAGACCATCCAGGAGAAGCCAAGACATAGACTCTATCTGTTCTTTTCAAAACCAAGGAAGGAACAGGGTTAGTATAAACAAAAGAAAGCTCATTTCCCATGTTTTCATCAGGCGCACGTAGAAGACCCAGAGTCAACACCTCGTGGTCTAAGATCAAGCTTTCAAATAAAGCAGAGAATGGTTTATCAATAAACGAAGGTGGCATCAAGATGAGCATAAGGTGCCTAGAATTTTTAAAGAAGTAAGGATGAAACTTGGTTCTGCACGTCAGCATGTGCTCAGTATCTTTATCGTAAAGAGGACCTGGCATTCCACACAGAGCCTTGATGACAGATACAATATCCGGTTTGTAGTAAGTTTGGCTTAATAAAACATTGCTGAGTAGATTATCGACCACAACGTTACCTGCGGCATATGCAGGCGTATAAAACACATCAATTTCTTCAGCAACGTCTTTTCCTTGTAATAAGTGCATGAATCGAATATTGGATTTTTCCACTTTAAAAATAGTGAGTACATTTTATGACTTCACAAAAAGAAAAGCTTTACCAAGATTCACGATGCGTGATGAGCCATGCGGTCTATCTTGAAGAAGTAAATCAAGAAGATGGCTTGTCATGCTATTATAAAATTAGAATCATTATTCAATGTATATTTCATGTCACTTACATAGCTGGACTGTCTGAGGTTCTCTGATGCAAGTCCAGGCATTCACTTTCACTAAGTAAAATGAATAAGGTGTTGCAAACCATATCTATTGAAAGAAACATACCTCATTACAACCACTTGCTTTGCTCTTTTGACTCCAGCTTTAATTAAATCGTCAGGGTGTTGACAATCGCCCTAATGATACTCATATTAGAAACGCAATGGTGCGAATTATATTTACAATTTACCAGCATGAAAAAAACTTTAGGAAATCTACATAATGATTCAAATGTTTTGTCTGTTGGTAAAGAAGTACATAAAAAGACAATATCTTGCAACTCATTCGGCTTTAATTGAGGACATCTAAAGTTAGAAGTAACATGATGATCAGCATCTTTTTTTTTTAAAAAAAAAATTACCTTAGGTTGAAAATAAACTTGAAAATGTTTGATATTTTTTGGTGCATACATACTACGATATGGCCCGTTAAGTTCTCTGCAGACTCAATTGTCAACTCGTGTAATTTAGCAGGCTCATCCAACAAGTAGCAAAGAGGTGAATCTTCAACATCTGCATCAGGGTTCTCCAGAGAAGGCAGTTGACCCAGACGACTTACAAGTCTTCTACTGCCTGTTAAAAGCGCCATACGAGGTGTCGGTAGCTTAGCCAATTGAAATTTTTGGCGTATAGAGGCCATAGTTCGATTTGATTCAGCAGAATTGGTATGGTATAGATTACGAGAGCTACTTTGTGGCATCGGTGATCCTGGTCCTGAAGGGTGTATATTATTCAGCACGCTTTCTTCATTGCTAGCCGGAATAGGTTCGTTGACTATTTTTGCATCGTTTTTTACAGAGGATGATGATGATGATGGAGCAGGTGGAGCATGTTCAGGCGTCCCTGTCAGTTTGCCATATTCTGCCGTACGTTTTGCCAACACATTGTCAATTTTTTCTCGAACATATTTTACATTCTAAAAGAAAAACAGGTATATCAGCGACATCGCAAAGATGCGATAATAAAGAATTTACCAAAGCATTGACGTCATTTAATTCCCTTGGGCTTTCACACATATAAACACATAGATCATCAGCTTTAATAACATAGTTATCTTCAGGGTTCAAAAGCATTTCTCTGTGCTCTGGGCTGTCCAAATAGGTTTTTACACCAAACAAAATGGCTTGACATTCAGTATAAACCACCTAAAACAGAGACAAGTGTTATAACGTGCTTTCTTTCTTTGATTTTTAACGCTTACCCATGCTGCTTCCTTGAAAGATAAACCCACTAATGCTAAAGGAGGCCTGTCCATGTATATCTCGTTGCATGATCCATCATCTATAAAGCCATTAGAACCAAAAGCCTTACAATCACATTGCTCAATGTTTACCATACTGCGCTTGCCATGATTCGTCATAGTGGTCCATGGGCCGCCTTTGGTGCAAAAGGTTAGTCAACAAGGTAGAGGCACCACGACAACGACAGTTCATGGCCAATAAATATTGTTTAAACTCTCTAACGCAAATAATCTCTTTGGCCATCTTTTGATAAACAGCAGTAGAAGGCGAAAGATTATATGTATAGATATCAACATTATGGACCACTGTATGGCAATAAAGTGACCATAATCTAACCGTATTGCGTTCATCTTCCTTTTGAGGGTCTGAAGTATGTTGATCTATTGGTAAAGAATGAATTTTTAATCTATTTTTACAGCCAGAGTTATTTAAAGACTGACCTGAAAGTGTAAAAATGGCAGAAGCTGATCTTGCTTGCTATAGTTAAAGATTGTTAGCATCTTTCATAGAGTCAAGTGCCAATGAAATCTTAATATTCACCACTCGCTTTAAAGCTTGCTCGTCCTTTAAAATAAGCCTATAAGTATAATATGTATCAAAATAGAATTTGTCTAATACTAACTAGAACGGAGCCATGTATGAATTGAATACGATGTCCCCACATTGAATTTCTCTCCAAAAATTTTAATTCTTCGTTCGGTTTATTTATATCTAGAAATACGACATTCAAGTGAGGTTCTGTGTTTTCCTGTAAATTTAGAGCTGTTTAGATAAACAAAGAATCTTGAGTAGAAAGCAGATGGACTTACTGTATTTAGAAATCCATCCAAGATCTCTGTCACTTGTTCTGCTCGAAAAGAGCCAACAATCAGTATAAACGGCTTTGATGAATCAGAAACATATCCTCCCCAATCTGCCAATTTTTGGTTATTCCAATATATATGCATATACTTTTGTGACTTTTACCATTCCTTTTTCGTAGTGTACTTAGAGCATCCGCGATTAAATTGGGTAATACTGCCAAGGAAATTACGATTAACAGCATCATAACTATTCTACTGCCCTCGGTTTGTGGAGTGATATCTATTGATGTTATTTTTTATGAGTTTTTTTATTTCTTTCTTTTTAGTTTCAAGTTACTTACCGCCATAGCCAACTGTGGACAAAGTTACCATGACAACATAAAGGGAGTCTAAAATCGAGTAATTAACGTTTCCAAAAGTTACTTCGCAGTACTGGAAAGCTGATAATCCATTGTATAGTAATACGATAATCGTGCCTGCCAAATGTATCAATTTTGTTTTCAGGGCATCAATAGGTTTATCTATAATAATATTGTAAACTTATGATCTAATATGGCATCTGTTATTCACAGTGTTACCTGACATTAAAAGATTTATCTTGATTTTCATAGCACTTTTAATTCTTAGTAAAAGAACCCAACTTCTTAGGAAATAAGGAACTAGTCAGGCAAATGGCTCGTGAATTGTGTGTATAAGAATAACAGATGAGTATAACATACCGTACAAAAACCGACCGTTTCTTATGAAGACAGAAATCAAAAAGGGAATTGTAGTTAATGTCTCAATAAAAGATCTAAAGCTAAATAATACACTCATTGGTCTTCCAGTCAAAACAATGCCTAAACAGAACAGATTATTCTAGTGATTAAATAAGCTGTAGCTACTTTCAAAAACATCTTACGCATCAAAAATGAAGCAAAGTTCCATAAACTAAGCACAACACACAAAAGCCTACAGAAATTGTCATCTAGTCAATTCCTCATAAGTCCTCGCAAGTATGTATAAATTACCATAGACAATGTGATCTCCACTTAAACAGCCAAAATGGTTCTGTAACAATACCGGCTTCTTGCTTCATTTCAACTAGATAGGAAAGACAAAGTATCATGTCCACAAGTAAATCCGTATAAACCTGTTTTTCACTGTCAGGTTTATTGTTCTCTTATGATCTATATTTTTTGACTTACAAAAAGGATGATACTTTTATTTCCAAATAATATTTGCTTTGTTTTGAGAATACGGGTATCATATTTCAATGTTCTCATAAGTTTTTTGCCTTTTGTGAAAGGTTGGTTTCCATTTCTGAAAAAAAAAAAATACGAGGTCAATCGAATATCCTCTTTGCGTATCTCTAAACACTTTTTATTTACCGTTCAATAAAGCGTGCTTCTCGGTATTTTTCTCGAATTGTGCTCAAATTCACTTTATGTTTTCTTGTAGCTCGACTATCTAAAGCCTTCATCGGAGATGAAACATATTCTCTTACTTCTGCAGCACTAACAAATTATTTAAGTATAATTGTACAAATACAGTTAAAAACACTGTCATACTTTTGATCCAATTCGGGTAAGATAAGATCGTCCGAAGGCATTTGTATTATATCATCCTTATTATCTTCTTCCTCAGACTGTGTCGCACTTCTGACAATATGTGATAATTTACTCACTAGCTTGGGACGATTGGACTCGTGGTGTTTCTGAAGACGTTTTTTTCTTCTTCTAGCCAGCTTTATAGAAGCAAACTCTTCACTACTTCCACCATGGTCAGAATAATGATCTTCTGATGGTTGATTTAAAGAAGAGGTTGATAATCGCGAAGATCTCTGAACTTGTGCTGAGCCATAAATTGGCTGGGAATTGTCAGATAGTAAACTGCTCTCTTCATTTTTTTTTGCTTCAATTTCTTTTCTTGAAGTATACTCACTTGCCATTAGAAAGGCGTGGTAGTAAGAAAAGTGGAAAAAAGAAGGGTGTAACAGCAAAATTTTGTGTGTTGCCACGACAGTCAAATTATATGGCGGAGAATTAAATTGTTTTCCCCTTTATATTTTGCATTGCATTACTTTGCACTGTTTTTTTCCTTTTCTTTGTTTATCGCCCTTTACTTCCATTGGTATAGAAACGATAACCATCTTATGTAGTCCTTTCAGTTTTTGGCTTTTCTACTAGTTTGCTGTAAAGGCTTTGGTTATCTATCGGGTCTATTCCGGATCCTTAATTAAGTATTCCGTGATAAGCTGAAGTACGGGACCCGATAAGAAACCAGTTAATAAAGAGTAGTGTTTTCTCGCTTATGAAAATATATGCACATTTTGGTTATATTTATGCTTTTTTCTGTATGTAATGAGTAGTTTATTTATGCATTTCTTGTCTTTGTTATCTTTAATATTCCAATTGTTACATTCCATAAAAACAAAGCAAATAAATTTAAAAGCCATTGTGCAGACTCAGCATAAATACCCTTTTTAGATAGCAGCTTCAATGTGCATTAATTTATATTAACTCTAGCATGCTCCTCATTTGATGCTTTTTTGATGGGCCGCTTGGGTTGGTTACTTTTATTGAAGAGTACCACTATTTATTCATAAAGTGATGCAAACCCACCTATTCTTGCTTAAAACTTATTACGTCCTTCTTCTGTTTCAGTTTAAGATATATAGCTAAACATTTTAATCAGAAATATCTTTGTCATCGTCTTCAAATTATCTAAAACGCGTAGTGATAGAATACAACACTATTGCTAGCTAAAGAACACGCACGTAGCTTAATCAAAAGCCCTTATTATTTGACATGATAATTAAAGAAAATAGTTAATTTGATTCGGTTGTTGAACATGGCCGGTACAGAATTAAAAGCATTTATAAAACAAAGTTTGTCTTGAATCTCTTAGATAGGCTGAAAATTCTAATCATAAATAAAAGATTGCAGTTATTGAGTACAAAAATAGAAAAATTACCATTTTATGTGTGTATGAATTCATAAGCTTAAAAGTGCCTCATATGACAAAGTCAACGTATTCGCTTCAAGTTCGACCAAATGAACTTTCTTATTTCTTCCATTTGTATATCTTTATTTCAACTACATTAGAAAGAACTGTCCGAATAAAGAATAAGAATAATTCGACCAAGTTCCAGTAAGTTTTCAGCTGCATAGTTAAATAATTAAAAAACCAACTGTATGCTAAAATTTCCTACTGTTGTAGAACAGTAACTGATTGTAGTTGACACTAATAAATATAAGTCTTAATACAAGATCATAATTAAACTAGAGTAAAATATAAACTTATTTAAATAAGATCATATAATCAATTCCCATTAAACATATTCTTTTAGAATATGTTTTGTATTCACGAGAGTTCTATAAAAAGAAGAAGTATCAACTAAAATAACAAAATCCAATCCAATGTCAGGAATATTGCTAATCGCTCACATAATGGAAATAACGCGTAAAATAACGTTATGCAAATCAGTGAGGAATTTCCAGAATAAAAGATAATTCATGACAGACATACAAAAGAACAAATGAAAAGTTTTCATAATTATAATTATAGATGACACTTGCTAAAGTACCTGAAGATTAGAAGAACACTTATAATAGAATATATCAAGCCACTCATTCAATAAGATATAAATACCTGTCTTCAATTAGAATAATTTTTACTTTAACTTAAACTGAATTAAAAATCAGTCTCAAAAAATACTCACATTGTTTCTCGATATTTGTTTTTACCGTTTCTTTAATTGCCTTAACCATTATACAACACCTACCACTTCTTCCGAAGTAAAACAATTTATTGCTGACTTACCTAAACTTTTTAATTGGGAGGCCTCCGTGATTGAAACAGCCAAAGCTCAAATAAAAAAGTTCTAGTTTCTCGATTTCTGTTTTTTCTCGTACTCTTTTCTGTTTCCGGTTTACTTTTTTTTTAAGCATATTCAAATTATGAAACAAATTGTTCTTTATATCGAGTGTTATTTACCTAAGCTATTAGTTAATAAGAAGTTTAGAAAGTAGTTGGACAATTTTAATGAGTATCTGTTGACGAGCTTGCGAATTGAATGAAGGGCAAGGCCAACGTCTTCATGAGGCGCTATGGGTATTATTTTGTCACCTAGAATTATGTAACTGGTTCTCAAAAGTAACTTTAACAATCATCAAAGGAGCGGATATATATTTTTTTGAAGGTTGTTTGAATGAAAGAAAAGAAATTTTAATTGATACAATAGTTTAATTTAGTCTGACCAACAAATGAATCCAAAATATACATTATCATTTCATCAAAAATCAAAGTATACATTAGCAAATACATTTCTTTTCTTTTATCTTTTATTGGCAACTTTTTTCTACAGCCAAATTTTGCAAGTAACTCATCATTTTAATATGACTAATAAAACCAAGCCAACGAATTTCTCACCAAAGTACTCAAACCTGAGCGTGGTGAAGGATTGAATATGATTGCAGAAGGTTTCCGCAATAACAGTATCACATTGGTTAGCTACAAATTTTCCATTTGTTTTATTACAACTGACCCAAATCAGTCCAGCGATATTGCTACAAACCGTAGAGGATTCAGATCCAACCTTGTTGAGTATCCAATCCATCAACTTTCCATTCCATCACCTCAAGATCAGCTTTCACCTCAGTGACTTGCCGTTCAACCACCTCAATATGAACCTTCACCCTTGCCATTTGGGAATCAGCCACCTAAATATGAATTCGCGCCATATCAATTATAAATCTATTAATTTATGCGCATTTAACGGAGTAATGGTATGTTTAAAAACGAAAACAGTTCTTCCTAATTTAGTTGAAACAAGGACGAAATTAGTAAATTCATTTGGTCGAAATGAGATGTCACTTTTGGTCGTTGATTTTTATTGGTCCAATTTAGTTATCGTTTTGGTCGATTTTGAAGTGAATGAGTTAGATGCTAGCTCAAAGAAATTTGAAGAGGTAGAACTAGGACCAACATTATCTTCAAATTAGTACCAATCTAAAGCTAAAGTATTAGAATGCAAACGAATTGCTATAGCTAGTATTCATGAAGGCTACTTAAGTTTCACACATTAAACATGGTTTATGTTTTCATACTAACTGATTGTGCTGAATGTGAGGATTAAAAAACAAGTTCTTTGAGACATGATGTCATGTACCTGTATGTTCATTTGACAAAAGAAACTCTATCCCCTATGGCTATCAGTGATCGCTTGATAAGAAAAGAGCAAGCATATAGTGAGCGTTTTTATTCTCAAATAATTACAAGACAGAGGATTATATAAAGATGATAGCTTTAAATAAGTTCGTCATTGATCTGAGATATAGTTGGAAGAATTATGCTTATTTTCCGGGTATCTTTCGCTAACAAGTCTATGTGATCAATATTGGCATCATCGAATCCATAGTATTCAAAGTACAAAGTAAACACGCTACAGTTGAGCTCTGTTTCTACCTTATAAAAGCTGAAGAAAAAACAATGCCAGCCTTCCCTTTCTTCTATAATTCGTTTATGAAAGTCCAGGGAAACTAATTTGTGCAAATCGATACGATTCGTGATTTTAAGATTATATCCAATAATTTAAATCACAGGTTAGTAACAAATTCTTTTTACTAATGACTTCTCTTGAATAATCTATTTTAAAATAAGCTTAAAGCTAGTATTGCCTGTATGACAAATTAAAATGATTTAAACTACAAGCATACTTGCCAACTTTGGACATTTACGACAGGTCTAGGAATAGATTACATATTCTGGAATAAACTTGATGGTTTATGTGAAAGATGTGCAAAAAAAAAGTTTGTTTGCCGTGTACATACAAAAACAATCAAGATCCCATTTTCAAAAAAAAAGAAAAAAAAAGAAAAGAAAAAATTGTCCGTTCCCATGTAAAGCATGTAAAAACAATATCAAAGCGATTACAAATTATCGCAATTGAAAAAGGAATAAATGTATAAGCTGTATAGATTGCTATTGTCTCAATAAAATGACTCATTATATATTACGTGTCACCTTTATTGCCATTCCAGAATTTCCTTTGGCTTTTGCTCTTTGATATTGTTTGTACAAGTTACTTCTTTACTGTGTAACTATTTTATTTTATAGTGTTATTACTTGGAGCATTAAGCAAATAAATAATTGATGTTGCTATTGTATTAATCAATTGATAGAAGAAAATAATACTAAAAAACCAACTGCTAGAGTATACTATATAAAACTACCAATATCTTTTAAACAGATGACCGTGTTGCAAAAAATAAAGTTTAAAAGACGACTTGACTCTTTCTGTAAACTAAAAGAATAATTTCTAAGCGTAAAAATTGCACGAGTATTTGTAAAGTTTACTACGTATAATTAAATATATTATGTACGATTTCTTGAAGAATAAGTAATTGAATAGAAGATTCTGTTTATAACAAAAGTTATAATTATTATGCAACAACTTTGAAGAATGAGTGAAATTTGCATCTTGCTAAAATATCAGATGCTCGTATGCTTCTAAAACTTACACAAATTAAAATAAACACTACTAATACTGATTTTGTCGAACTTTCAAAGTGTTCATATGCAATTAATAGTCAAATTGTACATTAGGACTATTTATAACAAAGTACCATTCTATTATTAAAGATACCTATACGATAAGCTTAGTAAATTTTTATTATAGAAACATTCTATCGTTCAAATATCATTTGCAATGACAATAAAATAGCCATATATTGTATATAACACGTCAGTTTGATCCATATCTATTTTAGCTGCTCTCAAGTATCTATGCTTCAAGAAAAGATGAATGAATCAAGTTCAGCCATATAGACAAACATTTACTTCAAAGATGCAAACTCTTTTTTTTTAAAATAAAAAGACCGATAGGTAGAAAATTTCTATCATCATAGTGGATTCCCAGATATCACCGATTTTCTAAATCGATGATCTGATACCCTTTTTTTTAACAAACAAACAAATATATCGGTATTTCAAACAACCATATTAACTATTTACATTACGACGTCATGGACAAGGAGTCTAGAAAATTACTACAGTACAGCTTCATACATATTAAAATAGCAAATACTTCACGAACAAGTTACAAGTAAAGGCTGATGTTATGTTTTTTTTTTTATCTTTAAATTCTTGATGGTATCTGTGGATATCTTAGTGGCATCCAGGCAGTGTGAGAATGGATTAACATCCAAACATCTTTTAGTATTCGAATACAATCGCGATTCTATTTTATTTCCGCTTTTGTCTTGTATTCAAACTGAATGAATACAAAACTTCAGAAAAACTCAGAATTTAGCAACTGTTCCCGGTATTCGGCTTTCAAACTTACATCAGCATATATTGTGTACCAGCAAACCCAAAGTGCAACAATATAAAAAAAAACGCATTGTGCTTTGTAATATTCAACAAATTCACAAAGGTTTATACATTTCAATTTGTATATTATTATCGAAGAATGCCTGATTTTGTAATATACACAGTGCCCCCGAATTTCATTATAACCGTTTTTTACGAAATGTACATTGTGATCTGTGTATAAATGATGTGCAACATATATTATTAGACGCGTAGAAAATAGAAAAAAATAACTCAGCTTATTGTTGAACATGCCAGCAAAATTTCAAGATAGATGCACATTTATAACAAGCAATTGTCTATACGATATACATATTCGAAATTACTAGAAGTTCAACCAACATTCTAAAAAAGAATTCCCATTATAATCGTAAGTAAGTAAGCACAGACTGTATAGGACTGGATACATGTGTTCGGTTTCTCATATCGTTTATTAATTAAAAATATATAAGCTGTTGTGCACTGGTTCATACTCAGTTCGTTATTACAGAAAAATCGAATCAAATTATATTGAACTTATTAAACTGTAACAGTCAATAAACACGATACATAAAACAAAAACCCGTAATTAGCCTACATGAAATAGTATAAAAAGGCCATATAATTCCTTATTAAAGTGATTTATTCAAACACCACAAGAAGCCTTGCCATTATGGTCCAATTGCTCTCCTTAACTAGTTCTGTAGCTACTCTTTTGTTGCTCTCTTTCGGATTTAACGAAGTAGTTGCTGGAAAGACTTGCACAGTAGCCAAGAGCAGCTCTGATGATGCCATTACTATCGCTCAAGCTTTCAACAGTTGTAAGAATGGTGGTACTGTTTACTTCCCTAAAGGAAAAACTTATTACATGAAGAGCTTGGTTTCCGTCAAGGGACTTAAGAATGTCAATATCAATTTGGGCGGTGAAATTGTTTTGCCTACATACAATAGCAAATTTAAAGGAAAGAGCTCTTGGATTGAAATCCAAGGTAACAATATTCACATGACTGGTGGTGGTCACATAACTGGTAATGGCCAAGCATGGTAAGATGCTTATTTTTGTCAAATGTGTAAGCTGTAAAGCTAACCATCGTAAAATGTAGGTACGACAAGCAAGATCACACCGCTCCTACTGTACTCCGTATTAAGGCTACGAACTCTGTCTTTGGTGACTTTAAGATCTACAATGCACCTAGAGCTCACATGGCTATTACTAGCTCAAACAACGTTGTTCTCCAAAATGTTTATCTCAAGACTGCCTCTACTAGCAGCAAACCTGCAAAAAATACTGATGCTTTGGATGTCTCCTCCTCCAGCAACATTGTTTTCCAAAACTCCGAACTTAATGTCGGTGATGATTGTACTGCTATCAACGGTGGTGTCAGCAACATCACTTTGAAACACATCACCTGTAACGGTGGTCACGGTTTCAGTGTTGGTTCCCTTGGCAAAGGTGGTAAGACTGAATATGTTAAAACTGTTCGAGTTCTCAACAGTGTCTGTAATAACTGTCAAAATGGTGTAAGAATCAAGACCTGGCCCGGTGGAAAGGGTTCTGTTAGTGATGTTGTTTACAAGCGAGTTGAACTCAACAATGTTGAACACCCCATCATTATTACCACTCACTACTGTGACAAGAACCAAATGTCATACTGTACCAAGAACAAAGACTCTTCCTTATCCATCAGTCATGTTTCCTTCCAACACATCAGTGGATCTGCTTCCACCAAGCATCCTGCCGTCGAAGTTGATTGTTCTTCCAAGTCTAAATGCTCCAACATCAATTTCAAGGATGTCAACATAAAAAAGAACAGCAAGACTCAAAAGAACATTTGCAACAACGTTGTTGGTTCCAACAAACTTTCCGTTTGTCATTAGATCATTTTCATATATTACAATTCCTTTACTTTTGTGGAATTTCATTTGATTACAAATAAACATCAATAAGCCAAATATAGCTATTATTTGAAGTCTTATTCCTTAAATTTCAATATATTTATTAAGCATCTTACTCTATTTTATCATAAACTGATATACAGTATGATGCATATAATAATCTTTCATTGTTCAATACAGCAAAGTATTTAATTAAAAATTATTTTTGATGTTCATAAGCTTTCGTTTTTAACTGTTATAAGATGTTTAATATCCAATCAGAAACAATAAAAATATTAATTTAAAGCTTGGGTTTTTCCAATGACACAACTTTGCTAAAAGACATAGCAAAGCTAAAGCCTGATCTTGGCTTAGCATTCTATTTCATCCCCAAAAAGATCTTCATTATGCGACCATGTGTGAAAAGACAAGGAACCATTTATTAATTGGTACTGGAACTTAAGTTTAGTATTTGGAAACAACGAGGAATCAAAAGTGGGGCTTGGTTGAGTTAAAAATATAATCTTGCATATGTTCATTTTTGGACTTTTCACTGCTAATAAATATTTTGGTTGCAAAATTCTCATTAACTGCCAGTATTACAATATAAGTCATACTTTAAAATTAAAGTGATACTTAGCGTATTGATAAATTGTAGTTCATAAGCATAGGAGCACTCGTTGGCGTACAAATTCGACCCAGTGCGTCAGTAACATTTTAGTGTAACAAGAACACAATAAATTAACGTTCTACAACAATGTAATTTTCAAAGCTAGAAGCGATTTTAGTATTTTTTTTCTTCCTCTTCTCTCTTTCTGCTTTTTACATACATCCTCCTCTTTATCATCATGGTAGAAAGTAGTAAATCGCGATCCACTGCCTTAAAAAAACTAGCAAAATGGGCACCTTCCCCAACAGCTTCTTACAACAAAAAAATGAATGCTACTGCACCATTAAGCGCTGATGCACCGTTTTCCCCGATCTATGACGAACAGCTTCAGCAGGGTTCATTGTATATCATCAAAGTAAAGCAAGTAAGTCTTGCTCTTTTTGAAGGTAAGTTGAAAAAGGCAGCCGAGGTAGAAAATGTGACTTAGTTATTCTGTATGTGTTAGGATGGAATGATGACATGTGTTGCTTTTCAATTCTTCGTACGATCGCGTATTATAAAAAATTAAAGTATAAACAAAAACAATAAACTTATATAAAGTCGAATAGGTTCTGAAGTAGAGCCAATGCGTTGGTCAGAAACAAGGTATATCGTTACTTGAGGCATTCTTAGAGATTAACCGACATATTAAGTATAGACAATTACCTGGTGATTTTGATATATACAATGCTTTTGACGAGTATGGAAACCCACCTGTTCATCTGTGGAGCCGGTATTTAAAAACAAGTCTTCCAACTAATTGGTTCTACATGTTTGAAGAAGCAAGACAAAAACAGCGTATGTGGTTTAAACAACGTGATGACTACATACAACAAAATCCAATCCCAGAAATTTGTCAAGGAGCCGATAATCCTTCGTTTTCAAATACAGATGTGTCCTCAATGCTTCTGAGCCCTCAAGACAGCAATGTGTCGTTGGCTATTGCATCCACTAACATCATTGATCCTAGTATTTCTAATGAAAATACATCTTCTATGTCTGCTCATACATCCATGGATGATGGTTTAGAGACAACTAATGAAAGAAGATATGCCATCTCGCCTAAATCAACTTCTTTAGTCATCGATCGTGAGCAAATCCGTCGACATTTAGCACCGGGTCAAGCAACAGCACTCAATAGACAGTCCATGTCTACATACACTAAAAGCGGTTCACCACTATCCAACACGTTCCATAATGCTACAGAAGAAAATAGATTTACAGTACAACAATATTCATCTCAGCTTGATTTCCCTCATGATTCGGATCAATTCTCTATTCGTTCTGATCTTCCAAGCAGCCCATCTCTACCAGTTCCCACAAAGACGCATAGTCGACCATCTATAAAAAACACTGCATGGGGTTAAACCATTTTATTTAATGCTTCAACAATGTTCCATCTTCTTGTTTCCTTTGCTACTGGTATGAAATAATTTATTAAATGAATTGATTGTTCTTTTGATACAAGCTGGCTTGTCGTGTTTGATATAAGTGATAGCAATTTTTCTTCGTCATATTGTGTTGTCCGCATAAGCCTTAGTATTGTTATTTTCGTAGTCCACATATCTATCTTAGCCTTTTTAATTATTGGTTCTACTTCAGATTTGCTTAGACGAGGCCTTTTATAGGAAGGCTCAGATTGTTGAGAGGAAAGAGTGTCATTTTCGTTCCAATCTGGTATTCTGCGTTTATATACAACAGGTAATAATAGATCCTTTTTTGCTTCAATTGCTTTATCCTCTGCTAATTCTGTACTAGTTGACAATGGTAAATCCAAAATGACAGGTTCTGCAGCAGGTGGAAGATCAATCGCCACTGGTTCTGAAGATGGTATATCGACTGGATCGCTCCAAAATGCAGTTTTTAAACTTTCTAGCACATCAAACAATTCATTGCGTTGAACATCAAAAATATTATCGCATAAAGGTTTTGTTGACTATTGAAGAATTAGCTCTTTTACATATTAGCTCATTTTTTAATGACATTACTTTTCTGTTTGGAATAGTTCCTTCAATTGATCCAAATACCTCAACAAACTGAAAGAAAACAATAAAGAGAGAATCGTTAAGTCAACTAAGTTATACAAATGGTTTTTATGCATTACTTCTGATAGAGAAGGGATTGTCACTTCATCCATTGGTGTGTTTTATTAATATCACCAGAGAAAAAAGAAAAGGAGAAAAATTTTGTGCAAGGAAAAAAAAAATAGAAGTTGGGTACAAGAATATATGTGTAAGGGGAATAATTTCAAATAATTGGCTAGTCATCTCTTCTGGATGCTTCATGAGCAGATCTAATAAGTGGAGCGAGTGAAGGAAGAGGATCAGCTAATCTCAAAAAAGGATGATTTAACATTTCCAATGCTGAGGGTCTACGGTCAACTTCAACTTCTAAGCATTTGGCTAAAAAGTCTCTAAAGACAGGCGAAAGTGCTTCAGGATTTTGTAGCCTGGGCGTTCCGTTATTTGCAATCAGATAAAGAGCACGAAGAGGATTTTCGTTCAAGTATGGGGGTTCGCCTTCAACCATTTCAATAGCCATTATACCAAGTGACCAAACATCAACTTTAGGGCCATATTCTTTTCTGGTTACTACCTCTGGAGCCATCCAATAGGGAGTACCAACCATTGTTGTACGTTTTGCTTGCATTTCATTTAATTGTGCACAGAACCCAAAGTCAGCTATGGTGACAAGTGTTACGATTCAATTATTCCTGGTGTATTTAATTTGAGTAACTTACTTAATTTTATATCACCATACATACTCAACAGGATGTTATCACTCTTTATATCACGATGAATCACACCTTTTGAATGTAAGTGTTGAAGGCCTTCCAAGACTTCAAAGCATACAGCAGCAATTTGTCCTTCCATCATCATATTATTAGTAACAACATCCGTAAGTGAGCCACCTTCCATGTATTCCATAACAACCCATAAATCACCGCGCCACAAATAAGAATCAATAAAGTTGACAATGTTCTTATGCATGGATTCCTTCATGACCAATATTTCATTGATAATGAGTTCCTTTTTGGGCTGTTGTTCAAGGTTCATTTGTTTAATGGCAACAGGATAGTCACTTCCCTCAGTATAAGCAATATAAACACCACCGGAAGCGCTACATGATGAATGGTAAATGAATAAATAAAAAAAAAATTTCTATTTAGTATGTGTTTACCCTTGACCAATCTTTTTCATATCTTTATATATCAATGTGGGATCTGCTTCAATACAAATCGCTCTTAATTTAGCGATTACTTCAGTATCTTTCATTACATGCTTTTTCTCCTTGACACGTTGTTTGACAGTACCAGGTGAGCCTGTTAACTGAGATGGACTTGATTTATTTTCATCGTGTCTCTCGCGTTGCTTTGTATTTAATTTTTTTTTAATATCATAGTCTCTTGCGGCATGAGATGCGTTGATGGGGTTGCTAGGTTTTGATATCAATCTTTCTTGTTGTTTAAGCTGCTGTAATTGAAGTTGTCTTTGATATAACTGCTGTTGATATACTATAAAGAGAAAGGGGAAGCTCATTAATTGTTGTGTACAATGCGCACTATTGTTTTTTTTTCCTACATTGTTCGTCCAAGATTCTTTCTGTTGAAGCCGGTTTCTTCTACAAATAAAATAGTTTAACATTCACATTCAAGTGCTCTTTCATTTTCTCTTTACCTTGTATTCAGGCAATATAGGAATGATTTGTTGTTGCATAATGTCCGAGCGATCATTCATTGCATGAGCTTTTTCCATTTTATGATAAACAGATTCATCATGCTCTATATTTTCTTGATAAAATCCAATAGCATCCAATACAGCCTACATATGTGTACACTTTTAGAATGAGATGTTGTTTTTTTCTTTCAATAGGTTACCTGGGGATTTTGATACTGCTCATGCTTACTAATACCACTGTGTTGTAATAAAGTTTGCCATTCTCGAGGCAAACCGGTAAATTCACCCGTGCTAGCATCAAATCCGACGTGTGTTACATGCTTTGCGTTATAAGGACCAGATATTTCCATTTCCTTTTCTTGTTCATTTGATTGCTTGTCTTTGCTTAGTAAATCTACAATAAATAAGCGCATAAGAATTCAGCTTGTTTTTTATATATATTTCTTTTTTTTACCATTGAAGCTACCAACAAATTTATCAAACACACCTTTAAATGTATTTCTATCTCTTGCTTTTCCTAATGCTCCACTAGGTAAATCTTTAAAGGGAAATTGAGAGGAATCATCACTTTTTGGACTAGAAGATTGTGGAGTATATTTCATTTGAAGGCTCTGAGTATTGGGTGCAGGAGGAGGTGAGGAGGAATGGCTTCTGCTGCCTTTGCCCTTTGAATTTGATCTATCTCGCTTTGAGGATCGTCTTTTTGATAGAAATGAGCTTGATTTACTTAAAGGTGTTACAGGATCACTGTTTTTTTCTATTGATAATTGTTTGCTAATACGGCCTATTGTATTGTGTATGTTAAGTTGAGCTTATTTAAAGGATTTGTGTTAATAATAACCTAGTTCTTTCTCAGAAAAAATATCTGGTGAACTTGGTGCACTTTCTGATGGACGCATATGAGGCCTTTGGAGATGACTTGAGAAGGATCTGTGAAGTCCAGTTGAATTGCTTGGTGAAGACATTTCGTTATTCAGGAATATTTATTATAAAAAGGAGCCGAGGAAAAGTGGTTTCTTTTTGTTTAATCTCTCTCTTTTTGATATACAGTAGTTAACAAAGAAATATAGAAAAGATCAATGAGATAAGTTGTTTAATATACGGAAGTTTATCACACAAATCCTAAAACAAAAAAAAAAAAAAAAAAAAAAAAAAAAAAAAAAAGCGGAAAAAATATAGCAGATGTAGAGATTTTACTCAAAAACTCGTTTCTTTTGTTACTACTTTTGGTTTTTTGTGAGACATTTTCCATCTCAGTTAAATAATACAGTGTTTTTACTTTTTTTTTTATGGATGAAAATTTTAATGCTTATTAAAACTCATCAAAGAGTGTAAGGATTAAGAGCGATGCAAGTGTATTAAACAGCTACTTGTCGCGAAAATACAAAAGATATTATCATAGAGAATTGTAAGCAGATAGTTTCAATAGTTCTTTCTGAATTTGATTGATGACAATCTCCTCCAAGTCAGGAGTCTGTTCAAAGAATTGTTGCCAGTGGGCGTTCCAAATGAATCGAATGACTGTAGCAAAAAAAATCATAGGTTGTAAACTTATCATGATGGCGTAAGATGTAATACTTGGATAATCTAAGTGTAGATAAATCCTCGAATATTGAGCTACAGTTGGGATCTTTAAGATTTGACAAGTATTTCTTGAAAGCTGCTTTTCACAGGTCTTGTTTTTGAATGCAAGTACAGAGCATATGCTGCTCTATTTCTGGTTGTTTGCACAATCTGCAGTAGTTGTCGCCTACCTTTGCTGGGATGATTCTATGCAAATTGGCTCGAGTGGATAATTTCTTATGAAGAAGTCTGTACCATACATTTCTTGGAATATGGTGCATAGGGCTACTGATAAAGCTTTCCGGTTGTTGTGACTTATATTTGTGAATTTGAGTTGAAGTTGAACATTGTCTTTAGTTGACGATTCTTCAATGCTGCTATATTGATATCTTCATAGCTCATCTGTTGAATGAATGGGTCAAATTTGATATTTGGTTCAGTTGGATGGTCTTCATTGTCCAATTCAAGATCTTGCTGTTCAGCTGATAATAAAGATGCAAAATACGGCTTGAATGTAAGGTTACCAGTAAGAACAGCATTTTTTATTTTTTGTAGAATATTGGGAGAGCCACAATGTTGTCTGTTTTTGAACTGTATATCATTTGAAAGGAAGTCTCGTTCAAAGAAATGACATGCTTTTTGTGCTTGAAGAAACTTGCTAAACTTGAACTTTTCTTGTGAGTCTTCTTCGCATATAACTTTGAAGGGAATGAGTGGACTAGTTTGTGATGATATTGTCAGGTTATTTTCGGTAGGTAAACGAGGACAGGAGTCCAAAGTACTAAGCATAGGGATTAGTGGATGGAGGCCTTTCATGCTACCGTATGATATGGAATGCTTGAATATAAAAGGAATGACGTGTGACAGAGCATCAAAGAAAGATTGCAGAGTAAATATCAACATCTTGTACAAGAAGTCTGGTATCCTTTGACGACAGCTTAACAGTAATAGATTGATATATCGAAACTGGAAAACCTTTTGTTGAACTTCTACATTCAATAATGAAACACACCTTTGTTTTTCGGCTGTTCTAGAGTTATCCGAGCAATCCTGGGAAACAGGTTGTGAGTCACGAATCGATACATAATAGAAGACGCCTTGTTGTAAAAGCTTTTTGGAAGACTTGTAATTCGCAGAAAATGCCACAACTTGGAGAGTATGAGTGTATTAGTAATGTATGCCCTGCCATAAACAAAGAGTTGGCGCTGTGAATGAATCTTAAACGAGCTTTCAAGCTTGCTGATGGTTTCTTTATAGAGTATAGTTCGTTGGTCGTTGGCGAGCTATATTGGGTATCGAAGATACTTGATGTAGCCTAATGATTGAGTGTCAAACCACCAGAGACCATTATGACTGATTAATTCTTTGAGTTCTCGATTGTTGAATGTGTTTCTACCGGCTAAAGGAAATGCTACCGACTTGGAATAATTTGCTTGAGAGCTAGATGCACCATTATATACTTTTAGACGCTCTTGTAGTTCTAGAGATTCTTCCTTAGAATTGATAAATATGAGTATGTCGTCTGCGTAGGCTAATAATTTGACTAGTCTTGTTGCTGTTAATTGCAAGTCAGAGTTGGATCTCCTAGCTTTAAGACAGTAGCCATCAATGATTTCATTGTGATGAATGGATAATAAGAATGGTTCTATTGCAAGATTGAAAAGTATAGGTGAAATCGAGTCTTCTTGACGTAATCCGCGCAATTGTTGTATGCTGTCAGACAAGGATCCATTCACGTTGACGGAAATTGAATTGCCAAAGAAAAGGTCGTGGATACACTTGATGAATTTATTGGGGAAACCAAACCTTTTTAGTACTTTGCACAAATATTCAGGGTGAATACGATCGTAGGCTCTTGTTTGATCCAATATGACCCCTAAACTTTCTGATATTGGCGTTGATTTAGAGGCATCCTCCGTAATCAACCAACAGGCGAATCCGTGATCTCCTATACACATGTTGTGCATGAAGCCTAATTGGAAACGAGTGATCAACTTGGATGAGATACCCATAATCCTGCTATTCATGATTCTTGTAAAGGCTTTGCAATCTGTATTAATCAGTGAGATTGGGCGCCAGTTACTTAGGCTTGTAAGGTCACCAGTCTTGGGTAAGAGAACCAAACAATTTTGTTGCTATGATTTTGGAAAAAGCGCCTTGTTGATAGCGTCCTTGTAAACCCCTAGTACTGGAGGTTTGCAGCTAGGGTGACCAATTATCAAGTGTAAGGTTTCATAGGATAATCTATCTATGTTTGGGCTGCTTTTATGAGGAGTTCTTCTCGATCCATTTAGAATGTCATCAAACGAAATGCTACTGATTATATGTTTAGCACCGTTTGGTGACACCTGTTTGTCTACCGTGTTTAGCATTAAAGAGGAAAAAAATGAAGGTCAATTATAAGAATTTTATTTAACGTTTTACAAGTTAAAAAAACACAATTTAAGGTAATAATTCTTGATGCTTTGCAATTAAAAGTTCTACAAGAGCCATACCTTGATTCATTTGCTTTAAATAGACTGTAGCATTTTCCAAAGCAGAATGTTGATTGTCAGGTACATTAACATAATTGTTAGTAGATGTCTCTTCTGATCTTATAATATTGGGAGTAAATACAACAGATAGATTATGTATATTCATTCGATTCATATTAGAATGATCAGAGACTTCTTTCAAGAATTTACAAAGATATCTTAAAAGATTATAATGAATCTTTTTTTCATTATAGTACGCTAGCAGCTTTTCTTTTACTTTATCCAGTGTATTCTGTGTACAAATGCTTGCATCTAAAATATTGTATAGACGTAAGCAGGAGTATACATAAGCAAGTAGAAAGCATTTACCTGGCAATGCACCCATTTGATCACTAAATGTTAAGCTTATTAATGGATTTGGTATTTCTCTGATAAACACCTTCAATAATGCTGCTGATACATCAATATCATATTCATTGAGATTCACTTCAAGTCCTAAATAAATAAAGTATAAAGTTAAAGCTTCTATTAACCTTAATTATAACTGTTATTACCCTGGTTGAATGCCCTTTTAGCCGATCGAAGTTCTTCACTTGAAGGTGACTTTCTGAAGATTCCTTCCTTATTGATGCCTAAAATATAAACATTAGATAAAATAAAAGTTAATTATACCATTTGTTATACCGTAGTTGCGTATGTGCTCTGTGAGTTGTATAACCACCTTTGGTACATAGCTATCTTCCTCTGTTTGACCATCAATTATTAAAAGATCTTCCAATGTTCTACCAAAAGCCAAAGAAGCAGGAGACTGTACAAAACTATAGCGTGCTTGTGCTGGAGTAGAATTGTAATGATTGGGAAATTGATTATCATAATCAATCACTCGTTGAGATATAAATTTTGAATCCAATTTGATAAAGGTTGCTAGTTGACTTAGACTTGAGACATAATGTAGCTTTCGAGCAAACTTTGGGCTTTTTTTTAAAAAAAAAAATTTTAGTATGTCTATTTGTATCACTCCAACATTTTACCTAATAATTCTATTTGCAAAATCAAATACAAGTCGATACATTCTTGTAAGATGAACCACATATAGTGCCTTTAAGTTCTTTTTGTATCTACAAAGGGAAAGTTTTATAGTCTAATAATATAAAAAATGAATTGCTATCACTTACTTTCTATCCAAAGAACGATACGCTTTTAATAACCAAAACCAACCAGGACGGTACCTTGCAGGTGAAGAAAAAAACACTAACACGTAATCATTCTCTACAAACTCGTCTCTAAATAATAGAGAGTTGCTGTAATTTAGAAAAAGAGACGCGTATTTTAAAAAAAAAAAAAAAAAAAGTTAAAATTACACATTACAATCTTGCCATAATAAAACTATATGAAAGTTAGCTTATACTCATGTCATAACGCTACAGTCCAAACTTACGAAAGAATTAAGTCATAGTCATATAGCTCTGGATCAGGTAGGTTGTCTGCAGATAAAACCAAGATGGGGCGACTTTCAGGGTCTAGACCTACATTGAGGTTTTAGATGACATTTGTTAAACCCAAATTCTATTTACCAGCTTCATAAATAATATTTAAACCAGCAATGCCTTTGAACTCAGGACTACTAGAAGAAAGTGAAGTAGCTTTGGACATGGAGAGTCTGTTCATTATGAAAATGTAGATAAAAATAACCACAAAAAAATAAAATAAAATAAAATATATAAAAAAAGATGGCACACAGACGAGAACACCTGATACTGACAGTCCTTTTTGCTTTACTATCATTAAACAATACTTTTATTTAAAAGCTTAAATGAGCACGCAGTGCTTTGAGGCGCTATAATTGCTCAAGTCGAATCAAGTGAAATGTAGAAGAAGCTAAAAAATCCCTTAGGGAGCAAGGAGAAAAAGAAAAGGACAAAGAAGTGAGAAGGGACTTGAGGGAAAATCGCTGTTTGGAAAATGAAGCTCAAAAAAGGAAGCCATATGATAAAACAAAAGTTAAGCTCAAATCTTTTTGACTAGGAAGAGCTCATGGAGTACAGTGGTATCAATTATGCGTTTGTCGACGAAAAAGCGGACAACAGCGCTAAAATCCAAGAATTAGGATAACATATAACTCAAACCGTCTATGCTGGGTCTATATTTGCATACTACTTTTGCCTCAATCAAGTACAGAGAAAGCAAGCTTCTGCTGCTATTACTCACAACTCGGTTTATCAGATTTTTCACTTTTTACTGGGTAAGGAAAGAAAGTTGATGAAGTCAAGAACTGCTTTGATAAGTTTCGCAAACCTTTGCCTGAAAATATCAACTTGAATGAGTTCAAACGTATTAAACAATTGTTTCAAATATAGCAAAGCAATATGAAACTTTAGTGTGTAGCAAAATTTCAAAAAACTTTGAAAAAAGAATCACTCCCTACTTTCTTGGTCTTTTTTTTTTTAAACTTAGTCATAACCTTTTCTGTAGTAATAGTTTAACTGTAGTACAAAGAAAATTCCTTGCTCGCCATGTCTACCAAAAGAAGTCAAGCCCCTCTATTTCTAAATGACCTTCTTCTGTTGAAAAAAACAATGCTAACAAGAATATTGTCAAAAATGCTATTTTACATTGGAATAACTATGGCTCTTCAAACCTTATGAGTCAACTGAAGTCTACACCACATTCTTAAATGATTTCATGTAATACAAGAGGAAATGAATAAAAAGCAGTTTATGTAAGGGAATGTTCCCCAAAACGCTGCTATGCCCGATTATATTCATAGGAATCTGAAGTCTACCGAAGGCGTCTCCAATCTGAATACCAAAGACTACAAATGTTTAAAAGAGGCTGTTCTAGTATCTATCAATTCAAATTGGCACTTGAAGTTCTCAAAAAAAAAAAAAAAAAAAAAATTGAAAAATTACATTCTGATGATTTAGAAAAAATCAAAACATTTATCAATAATGCTCAAAAGGAGATTCAAGACAGTACATCCTAGCCCTGAAAGTACACTGACTCTAGAGGATCAAGAATGTTTTCTTTACTTTCATTGTATGATTGTAAGCACAAGTCTGTCCAAGTTTATGAACAAACTTGCTGGAAGACAACCAAGCCCTGTACTAGGAATAAGTAAAGTATTTATAAAAAACACAGCTGATGATGACCCTACAACATGGTACTCAAAGCTTTTTGATTTTCTAAAGCAGGCATAAAAAAGGACAAAAGTATATCAAATAATAAGCGCAAGATTTGGTAAGTTATACTATTTTTATACATGTATTTATCATTTTCAACTGATGCTCATTTTTAAGAATTTGATTCTAACAAATGGTTATATTGTTGAATTTATTTTCAAGAAAAGTCCAAGGAAATCTCTCCAAATACTGATAAAGTACAAAATGCCTTGACTCCCAAAGACTTTGCTGAAGAAATTAAGAATAGTGAAGCTCTTGTTTGGGTATTGATACCGATGTTACGAGCATCTTTACTGCAGTTGATTCTAGTTCTTCATCTTCAAAGGAAAGAATTAAAAAGACATTTACCAATGAATACTATCATATGTGCGGTTTCAATCTTGCTGCTCAAAAACGTACACAATAAGAAGAGTTGAGATTTATTAGTGAACTACCTATCCTTAAAACAGCACATTTGATCGATTTCTCAAAGGCTTCTTCTATCAGACTAAAAAGCTACCAGAAGAACTCTAACTACTATAACAAGGATAACTTTTAAGAGACTTTTATTCAAGAACAAGTATTTTATACTCGCAGCATATATATTTAGGTTAATCAAGCTTAATTTCAAAGGTTATATAAAAAAATATAAAAAGCGACTCATGAGACTATTAAAAGGCTATTTGATGATAATATCAAGTACAACAGTAATAATCTGATTGGTAGAAAGAAACAACACTGTGACAATAAGCAAAAATGGATCACACTTCTTACAAAAAATAACAAGTCAGCTAACCCTTATAAGAAAAGAAGAATTATGGTGACGATTCTTTTTCTTGGATCTATGAAGGGAAAGCTTACTGATCCTATCAGTTCGATTACCAATACTGTTAAGAAGATGTCAAAGGATTCATAAGGGAAAACTGAATTTTTCTATGTTGCTGAGGCTTTTACTAGTCAAAATTTAACAAATATTATTTCAGCCGGATTAAATCGGAAAGTGCATGCCGTCCTCAAGTGTAACTCTTGTAGTACGGTATGGAATCGTGATGCGATGGCTGCTAAAAGCATACATTATATTTTTACATATATAGTACAACATAACAATGAAAGACCTCCCGAATACATGAATTCCGTTTATTCAGAGGACTGTATGAGAACTCCATATTGGGTTCTCATCCTTTACTCAGCAGATAAGTTGTGTATAATATTTTTTATTGTGATCATTTACTAACATTTATGTTATGTACTTATATCTTTTGGTATCTCTCTTTTACTTTCACTGCCTGTTCTATCCTAAACTACCTCGGCTTTTTCATACCAATTATTGTCAAGATTTCACTATTTCGCATTCAAATTACTTTGCCACCTCTCTCCAGATTATTTCTTATTTTTCCCAAAAATTTGAAAAATACAGCATGGATAATAAAGTAGGATAACAGAATCTTATTTTCATACAAATACATTTTGAAAAAATCAACCAAGCTTAAACTCCCTCTCAAAAAAAAAAAAAAAAAAAAAAAAAAAAAAGAAAAAAACGGGTAAAGTACACAAATGGGACCCAAACTGATGGAAAAAAAAGAAAAAAGATTTACTTGAACCCTTTTAACCCAGAAAATTTAACATTATTATCTAATCTGCCTATAATGACAGTAATAATAAAATAACTAGTTATTTTTTAATATTTACTACAACAAAATTATTTCCATAGAAACACATAGGATGTGTTTTAAACAAGTCTTGCAAATACAACCTTTACTATGTTGGTTGTCATCATAAAGTGCACATACTTTTTTTTGATTGGATTACATCATGACTCAAATTGAAAATGATTGTCCCCACAAAATTCATTTTTGGTCACAAGACTTTATTCCGCTTTATTTGAACCTGCCAATAATGTACAAAAACGGCTCCCGGCGGGAATCAATAAAAAAATTGTGGAGAAAATGTGTCCCAGCAAATCAGAAACAGAGTTTATGCAACAAATATTACACATGACTTTGGGGTAAGTTATAGTTTCCTAAATTAGATTTGCGGGATATCACTTTTTTGTATTGTTGGGTTGAATAGATCAAGAAAATGTGTATTAAAGAACCAAACTTGTGTAACATAGCTCATTTTATAGTAAAAAAGATGCGCAATGTCGGTAATTACTTCGCGTCTTTAAAATATAATTATTAAATCAAAAAATGGTGATTCCCCTGGGAAATCTTAAACTTTAAATATGGTTTCATATAAAAAGAAAGCTTAATTTTACCTTTTTACTATCAATTAAAAATAATGTTCAAGAATTTCAAGAATAAAGCCGCTGATAACGATGTTAATTCTCGGCATGATCCAGAAACAAATCAAACAAAAAGACCAAGCTATTTGGTGCCTGGTATTCTGGTTACTACTTTATTCTTTCTTTGGGGCTTCAGTTATGGCCTGCTAGATACACTTAATAAACATTTTAGAAATGTTTTGGGCATTTGTATGTTAACACATATTGGAGAAAATGACATGAACTAATAATTACTTTATAGCAACCACTCAAAGTACTTACATGCAAGTCGCTTACTTTGGAGCTTACTTCATCTTTAGTATACCGTATGTTGCTTTAAATCCTATCTATCATTCCCTAACCCCTTATTTCATATTGTAGTGCAAGTTTAATCAATAGAAAATTTGGATACAAGAAAGCCATGATTTTTGGTCTACTTTTGTATGTCGTTGGTGCTATTTGCTTCTACCCTTCTGCCCAATTCCTTAGTTTTGGTGGATTTATTGGATCCTTGTTTATCATTGCCTGTGGTCTCTCTACTCTTGAAACCTGTACGTTAAATAACATTATCGTCTACCAAAAGCTGATTTTTTTTTGAATTAGGTGCAAACACATACATTGCAATTATTGGTTCAAGAGAACGTGCTTCTCTTAGAATTAACACAGCCCAAGCTTTCAATGGTCTTGCTAGTACGATTGCCCCTATTGTGGCTTCATATGCTTTCTTTGGAGGAAATGAAGATTCTGGTGCTTCTACAGATCTGGAATCTGTCAAATGGACTTATGTTGGTGTTGCATGTGGTAAGATACTAAATAGATATCTGTTTTTCGTTTGTCATCTTACATAAAATGCTTTAGCTGTTTTCGTTATTGCTATTCTTTTCTGCTTTGCCAATATCCCTGAAGTAGACGAAGAAGCTCTTATGGCTGAAGATGCTAAAACCTCTGGTGAAATCATCCGTCGTTGTTCCCTCTTCTCTCCTCATTTACTCCTCGGTTCCTTTACCATGTTTATGTACGTTGGAGCACAAGTTTCCGTAGCTTCCATGTTTATGTTTTACACAAGCGAAGTCGGTAATATGCCAGACTCCAGAGGTTCCATTTTACTTTCTGTCGGTATGGCATGTTTCACCATCGGTCGATTTGTCTCTGCACTTCTCATCAAGAAATTCCGTGCTAACCATGTCATGGCTGCGTTCTCTATTGGTGCCATCATCGCCAATGTGTTTGTGATTGCCATGAAAACACCTGCTACTTCTTATGCCTTATTGGTCATCTTCTTTTTTATGAGTGTCATGTTTCCCACCATTTTCTCTTTAGGAACAAGGGATTTGGGAAGAAACCATAAACGTGGTTCCGCTATGAGTAAGTTGATTTTCCCGTTTTTTGTACTACGTTTAAAAAGCTTTGATCTAAAACTTCCTTTATAGTTATTATGGGTGTCTGTGGTGGCGCTGTCCTTCCACCTATTCAAGCTGTTATTCATGATCATTCTAATGTCAATACTTCTTATGTTATGCCTCTCATCGCCTTTGTAGTCGTTCTTTTCTATTCTCTTATTGGATATAGACTGATAAAGTATGTTGATGAGGAAATTGAAGTTGTTCATGATGATGTCAGCGAAAATTTGTCAAATGGTAGTGACAAGAAGCCTTCAGTCATGGAAATCGAATTAAATCGTTGAGATTAAGTGCTGTTGTAAAAAGAAAACAATGTAATTTTATATAAGATATCCTTCATGTTAATAAATTTTTTATTTCTGTTAATAAAGGCAACTATATGTAGTCTCATGTTCAATCATAAATCTTTTTCTCATTTTAGCTTCTGTTAATCATATAGAATGGTATTAAAGTAGGTACTTTGACCCTAGAACGCAAATCATACTGTTTTCTTTGACTTGGATAAAAGTGTAGTTTCTGCACAGCACTATCATTTGTTAGTATTTGATGCTGCACTTTGTAATTTTATTCATGTATAATAGACCTAATAGTCTATTGTGAAACAAAAGCGGATTAATCAGTGATGAAAGCACATAATCGAAGTTTTACGCTTTTCCCAAAAAAAACAAAGTGTGTATGACGTCATGCTGAAAAGTGAAATACACATCTCTCGTTTCTAAGATATGGATGTAATTCAGTACAGCCATTCTACTATTATATATCTCACTAATTTACCCGACGCCATAAGAAATCTAATAGTCAGAGTTCTTGGTACCTAGCTTCGACCATCCTATGATAATCATTCATTTCATGAAAGATCTGCTTACTACAGTTAAAATGGATGGTCGTTCTCAAACACCATTAAATCTCTAGATGCTCCTTTTATTGCATTTTTGATAGACTGTGGCTTTAGAGTTAGTTAAGATATCGGCAATATCCTCTTATGGAAAATCAGTTACTTGGGTTTTAGGGTGAGCAAGTTGGCAGGGCTCAATACTGACAACGATGCTATGTGCCATGACCTGGCGCATTTGGTAATTTGCATCAAAGACAACATTGGTAAGAACAAAATGCTATCTTAACTTATCAAAGCAACATGATGAGATATAGATCATGTAAGAACTGGTTAACTCGCATTTCTTGGCTCCTTGGAAGAAATTTTCTATCTTTTTCAGTTTGAAAATCATTCAATTCTTGCTTACGATTACAAATTACTTTAGCGCTTGTATAGGCCTAATGGTGCTGAAGAACTTTGAAACGAGATATTGTCTCACCTACCCTTACTTGTGTGTATTGAAATTTGATCAAGTATACTCCTGTATTCATCTTCATAAGCAAATATAATCATTTTGGTCTCTGTTGCAAAGATCACATAGAGGACAAAAAGAAAGCCGAAGAATGGGTTTAATAGGCACCAAATTTATTTTTAGAGATATGCAAAATATCGACCTGAACAATTACCAGTCGTTTCACTGAGTATACACAAACAACATGTGAAAAAAGTATACCCAAAAGTACAATGATCTGCTCGCTATGACTATCTATTTTGCTTCTGTGCGACAATGGTTTTGTGCATGTGACATCTGATTTGCCATTGCATGCAAAATATTTCTGGAAAGTGCAACTTCTATTTTTGTCAACATGCGATTTCAGAATTAATAGGAAACTGCTTTAATTTTAAAAAAGAGTATAAAAAGGCTATTTTGTTTAAAATCGTGTAAAATACGCAGCCCTCGGGGTATTACTTGCTTTGGAAGGCTCCGCAGTTGCAGCAGATGCTGATGATCGTAGTGGAAGTGATTTAAACTTGGTTATTTTGAACCATTTTGATCAACCTCTTAATGTGTCGTGCGTCTAAAAAGTGATTTCACTAAGACTAATGAAATTACTTTTCTTGTCAAAGATTGTTATTCAAATCCAGTATAGTTTTATTAATTTATGAAAATATTGAGCCATGCTCATCAATGACTTATTAAAAGCAAATGTGTCATAAAGCGCTTGTTGATAACGGCTATATTTCGTTTGTTATTTACAGATCCTTAGTTAAAAAGCTTTATAGGTGCAGAAGAGAAAAGTTAATAGATTTTTAATGAATACGGAAACGTAAGCTAAATAGAGAAAAATGTGTGTTTTTTTTTTTTTTCCTTTTGTTATCGATTCGTTCAAATCTATTTTACTACTGACTTATACTTTACACATGTATACTTTCTACCTTATTAGCAAAAGTAAAATATAAAGTATACTGCTTGTCACAAAGTGTCTGGATAAGTTTTTGTTCTCTTTATGTCTTTTTTGTTTTTTTCTGATGCAATCAGATGAATAATAAAAATAGTTTAACGCGCCTTTTTATTATTATTGCTTTTATCCTTTTCCGTCTTCTTTCCCTTTTTCTTGTTATGTTTTTTGCCACCATTCAATAAAATATTAGCAACTTCTGCATTTGCTCTCTGTCTTCTTTCACATAAAAAATAACTTAAGGTAAATTTTTTTATAAATAATGCATGGCTCTTTTTTTAAGGCTTTTCTACATTGTTCAGGTAGGTTGTTGGAATAGTAATGTAAGATGCAGATAATAAATCGTCATACCCTTTGATGGGATGACATTTCAAGGAATAGATAATTGACGGGTACTGTTGTTTCATTTCATCAAAAGCAAGGACTGTTTTGTTTGAACAGATGTCTTGTTTGTTACCGATTGGGCCGTTATTAATTGACAGGTTGAATACCAAACACTCTATGGGGTTATGGTATTTAGAGTGCTAGAGACTTGATTTTGACCAGCATATTTACTAATATCTGAGCACAAAATATAACATTTTAATAAATTCATCAAGTTTTGTGACTTTATCAACAAAACTGTTTTGCTACACTGGTTTTATAACAGACTTGAAGTATACTTTGCGAATGAAGCGCTCAAATGGACCACTAAACTAATTACTTGAAAATTCATCTAGAGTTAGTCTGTAGTTCTTACTCTCCTTTGACTTTGCGTTGACATGTTCTAGTTGAATGCAAGAAGCTGATGAGATATCATTACTAAATTTTTAATTGTTCAAACGCTAGCGTTTTCTTTTAAATTGTTCGGATTTGATTTCATAGTCATTAACATTTCCTTTCCATCTCCTTTGCCCTGTAACGCATGTATTATATGTTTATATTTTGACTAAATTGATTTGCAATACAACAAGATGTGATTTTAGATTTTATAATTACCATTTTTTTTTAAAAAAATAATAATAACAATACAGACATAAATAGATGCTTATGTTTGCATGTCCTGCTTCACCGAAATTTACGCAATCGTTGTTATTACGATATATCAAGTAGCATGCACTATAATAAAAATAATTTATTCTGTAAATTAACCACTTTCAATTTGGATACGGTTCTTTCTACACTTCTATTTTGGATAATTGACTGCTTTATTAGATGACATAACTTGTTTGAGCAAATCTTTCTTGAAGGAAAAAAAAAACAAAGTGCGAAAAATTAAATATATCAATGAAATTACTAAAATCGTGTTTAAAAACTTGAATGATTGCCTTGTCCTGCTTCAAATTACGCATTGATTGATCAAATCCAAAAAGGAACAGGATCCCTTATAGTCCTAAAGATTTCCCTATTTCATCCGGTCATTTAACATATGGACAAAAAGGATAAGCTTTCAGATCTCTCTACCTGGTGCGCAAAACTTATAGCTGGACTTGTCAAAGACGCACGACTTGAGAAATACTACCATGTTGGATGTTTTTGGCTACGTTGCTCTATAATTGTTTTTAGGTTTGTTGACCTTGTAGTTGGGCTCATGATGTTTCTTTTCGGATAATATAAGATATCCACTAATTCATCTCTGTTACTAACGTGAGGCAACTGATTTGTTTGCCCTCACATAGAATGACGTATGTTGTTGGCCAATTGGTTCTCAACAGTTGATGTTGTTGGGTATGAAGCTGGGTTTCCTTTAGAAAGTACTGGTAAAAATATCCAGCATTAGATTATGATTTCCTATATAACGGATGCATTCCAATGCTCTTATTGTCTGAAGATTACGCTATATTTGTCTAAAGTCATTTTCACTTTGTCTAAATTTAAAGTGAAAACAATATAGTATCAAATTTGCAAAAGGCCTCCCTTTGGCAACGTTGTGTCCCTCTTTTGGATAGTCTTGATGATCGAACCTTCACGCAATTGTGCCATCCATTTTTACACGACTCCTTTACAAGTCTCTGGACTGGTCCTGATCTTCAGTTGCTCTTTTCCTGTTGTCCATCATTCACCCAAGCTCCAATCCTCTGGTTATCCATGATTCGCAGTGAACGTAGCCGTATCCTTCGTTGGCGTCTTGGCTGACTTCCTGGCGGTAAACCCAAACGTTGCTTGTGCCATCCTAATGATGGTTTCATCTGCGCTCATTCTATTGAGTGTCTCGATCTGCATAGATGTCTTTAGCTACCTTTATCTGTCAAAGACTCCATGTACTTTACCCTGAATAAGCTCCCTCTCAAAAAGTTTCGATCTCCTCATGAAACATCTGCTTGGTCTGTTTCTTGGCCTGCTGCTTACATTATACTACATGAAGTGGATAATCTATTTCATGACCCAATCCCTCCTTCTCCTCTTGATCCTGGTGCCAAATTGGTGAAAGGGTGGTCCTCGCCATCGTATTAGTACCTCATACTGTTTTTAACTTATTTTATGCTTTCCCCCCCCCCCTCTTGTGAGGTTTTTATTACTTATCATTTCAGATCTGATCGGGGCAAGTACAGTAAAGTTGATATGTGCTCATGATCATTTATATTAGATGTGATTTGATCATAGTATCAGATGTGAGGGTATAAGACGTGTTTGATCGCCTCTACAGCGTGAGGAAATAGGTAAGCAGTAAATGGATGCAGGACCCTTGCATATTAAAGAGGGTGGCAAAGATATTGGACTATCTTTTTCTAGAGTGGTTGAGAGAAGTAAGGATTTTGTGGATGATTAAATGATGATAATGTTTATTTGTGCGCATTAATAAAGGATATGAAGACAGGTTATAATAAAAAAAAATACGGGAAAAGGTTGAACTAGTCTGAGAGTTCAAAAGGTTCAATTAGTGAGAAAATAACAACCAAATTTGTTTTTAATGCCGATGACACAAATGAGTACGACCTGAATGTCCAGTCAAAAGATAACAAAATAAATAGTAAAACTACTTTTAAAGACAACAAGTTAATTAATTTAGCATAAAAAAAACTTGAAGGAAAGGAATTTATTGGATAACGTGAATAGGCAAACGGATGTGCCAAGAGAAAATATACAATGCATAAAAAAATATATATAAAGAACCCTGTACTTTTGGGGGAGAGGTTGAATGAATACAAACATTACAGGTTGTAATGCTGTTGTGAAGTAGAAAATAAAGTATTTGAATTATAAGGTGTTCCAATATCTGCTTGACTTGATAATTGAGCAGAAGTACGTTTTAAATAATCTTGCTAAATGTAGACTGTAAGAAATGATGGACCAAGAGATGGTTTATGACTTACCACAACTTTACACTGGCAGTTTCCGTGTGTTAATAGCAAATTTCGTAAATAGACACTTTCATCACGAAGTTGAGTTACTTGTTCTTGTAATTCCTTATTCCTTCTTTCTGAAAAGTCTGATTTTTCTTCTAATTCTTGAACCCACCTTTTCTTCTTTTGTCTACATCTATAAGCAGCCTGTCGATTCTTTTCTAGTAGATGCTTTCGTTCATTTGTTTTCGTGATTTTGGGTGATCTTGCTTGTTGTGGAGGTGTAGGTGGCGTGTTGGGTGCATAAGGATGAATGGTTACTGTTGTTTCTGGACTTGGAGGCATAGTTAACATGTCTTGCTGCTTTTGGTCTTGGAATGGGTTAGATTCGTTTATATAAAAGCTTGATGAAGCTGTAGAAAAGTTCCAATCGTTATTTGTAGTAGAATCCATAAGAAACCTTGTAGGTGTTAATAAAGTATAATCGTTATCTAATAAAGAATGTGTCAATTCAGAAAACTCACTTGTTGAATGTTTATTTACCTTTAAACATTTACAGAAAGAAGAGATAAAGAAAGTGTGTTTGAATAATAAAAGCGTTATTTTTTATTTTAGTAAAATAGGTAAAAAAAACAAAAAACAAAATTGAACTTACAAGGTAAAAAGAGGGTTATTTTATATTAGGAAACTCAACAAAAAAAAAAGTAGGTTTATGCAAAAAAAAAAAAAAAAATCGCATGATGGTATGAAGCTAAACTTAATATGGGGGTGATACGATGATTTAATTGGATACTTTATCCTTTTTATACCATGGCTTATATATTTTTTTTTTTTCACAAGTCAAGAAAAGAGAGAGAGAGAGGGGGGGGGGATATTAAAAAAGAATAGATGGTGGATAGATAATATAAAAGGGAATCATTAATTATAGTACATGTAAATTCTCTCTCTTTTATTTTTTTGGTGATATAAAATAAATCAAGCTAACTTTAATAGAGTAGAAGAAAACAGAACCTTTTTTACAAAGAGTAATATTTTTCTCAAACTTTAAATTTATGGTAAAGTGATAGCTATCATTGTATTACTAAATATATTATCTCGCGTGTGTTCAATGATTCTATTACTTCATTATTTTCCTACTAAAATTAAGGTTTCATTCCGGATGGTTACTTTAAGCAACCTTGGCTGAAACATTGTTCATCCTCCTAGAGACTTGAATCGTTGCTTATAAATGATCTTCACCTTTTGTAAAAGGGAATTTGATTTAATCTTCGGAATCTATTCAATAGACGCTAACTTTAGTGACTTGATATCATTTAATCTAAACGCACGTACATATCCTATTTTAAACCCCAGAAGAACCAATCCAATGGTAGTTTTTCCTTATTTAAGAGACACCTTTTTTTCAAAAAAAAAAAAAAAAAAAAAAAAAAAAAGAAAAAAAAATTCTGTACATGCACCATAGTTTAAATATGTCAAACTTTATAAAAAATATGTTGGTTTTTATCGCGTAAAGAAAAAGATGTTTTTTTGTGTTGATTGTTTGTTATGAATTAGAGTAACTGATTATATCATACTATAAACAAGGTAATTAATAGTTGGAGTAATTTATGTCTGTCGTCATTCGTTTTTAAATAAGAAAAATCTATGATATAACATACACAAATCAAACATGAAATTTTGTACTTTTTGAACTTAAATATTTCTACCAACTAAACTTACAAAATTTCGTCATGTTACAACAAAAGCACGGTGTAGATCCCTTCTTATCTCGATTGTAACATGTTTCACAAAGCAATTGTGTGAATCTTTCTTTTTCAATCTGAAAGCTTCTGTAGGATAGTTTGTTCTGGAACAAAAAGATTCATTACCAGACGAAATGTATTTTATTAATTGTACAAAAGGTTAAGCACTTATTTTTAATTTTGCAAATTCTTCAGCAGCCTTTAAAGCATCAGGTAAACCATCAATCTTATCACCAGATCCTTGAGCAGCATCATCTTTACCACCCTTTTTACCTCCAATCTTTTCACAGACAACATTGGCCCATTCAGATGCCTTCAATCCCTTTTCTATAAATACTTTACCAACAATACAGTTGTGTGCAACACGACCACTCTCTTTATCGGCACTAAACACATACACAGCCTTATCCTTCAAGTTTGCCTTTGCATAATTGATAGCGCCTCCCAAAGCTTTGGAGTTATTACCCACTTGTAATTCAGCAATATAATAACTGGCCTCAGGATTTTCTTCAAAATAAGCCTTAATCTTTTCTGTTGCTTCCTTTACTTGTTCAGCCTTTCGCACCTTTTCGGCATTATCAAACGCTTTCTTGATTTGAGCAAAACGATCACGGAAAGTAGCCTTGGAAACAGAAGAAATCACGGCATTGTCAATTTCTTTTGAGACTACCTTCAGTTCGGCTTCTAATTGACTACCACTCAATTTTTCAAGGCGTTCCAACTTGGTCACAAATGTATCTGCCTCACGTTGGGCCTTCACAGCAGCTTCACCCGTCAAGGCAACAATACGACGGATACCCTTGGCAATACCGGATTCTTCAATAATCACAAAGTGTTTAATGTCACCTGTCTTGGCTACGTGTGTACCACCACAGAATTCAACACTTGATGTTTTCCAAAGAGGGTTAGAGACATCCTTCGTGATCTCATCCACATCAAAACCAATAGATACCACACGAACAGGGTCGGGGTAAGTCTCACCAAAAACAGCTCTCAAACCGTGAATGGCTTTGGCAACAGCCAAGGGAACTTCTTTAGAGTACACTTGGTGGTTCTTGTTGATAAAGTCATTTGTAATATTTTCAATCTCGGCTAATTGCTTTGTGTTCACAGGAGACTTGTATGAGAAATCAAATCTGAACTTTTCAGGAGCAACGAGTGAACCCTTTTGGTCGATATCATCTTGAAGTACTTCACGAAGAGCAAAGTTCAAAATGTGTGTGGCAGTGTGATTGTTTCTCAAGGGAGAGCGACGAGTGTCGTCATAAGAGACTTCGACATCCTCATCAATAGACAATTGACCATACTTCAGATGACCAACGTGAAGGACATAACCACCGTAAAGTTGACAGTCTTGAACAGCAAATTCACTATTTCCGTCCAAGGTGATGATGGATCCAATATCGAACTCTTGTCCACCAGATTCAGCATAAAAGTTTGTCTTGTCAAGCAAAAGACCAAAGTTGCGATCTTCAGGAATCTCGGTTGTGCTCTTGAGGAATTTATGTTCGAAAAAGATGGCCTTAACCTTGCCTTGAATATTGCCAGGCAAGTATTTAGCAGAGTCGTCCGTCTTGGGAACACAATCATCGTTATCCAAAGCACCAAGATCGTGTACGTCCAAGGCAACCACACCTTGTCCAAGATCACCACCCTTCACTTTACGAGACTTGTTCTTGGCAGCTTCTTGTGCAGCTTCAAATTGAGCTTCGTTTACTTCCAAACCATTTTCTTCGGCCATAATACGAGTCAAATCGACAGGGAAACCATAGGTGTCATAAAGACGCCAGACATCATCACCAGACAAGACAGTAGAGCCAGATTCCTTGGTCTTCTTCATGTAAGCCTCAAATAACTTTTCACCACGGTCGAGTGTCTTGGAGAAAGCGACTTCTTCTTCATCAAGAATAGCCTTGATATCGTTAGCCTTCTTTCCTAATTCAGGATAAGCTTCATGCATTTGACTGATCAAGGTATCGACAAGAGAAGAAAAGAAGGAACCGATGGCGACATTGAAATATTTACGAGCATAACGAGCACCACGACGAAGGATACGTCTCAGGACATAACCACGACCTTCATTGCTAGGAACACCACCATCCGAAATAGCAAAGGTCAAGGTTCTGATGTGATCACCAATGACACGGTATGCGGTATCAACACCATCCACATCTTCTTCTCCCAATTTACCAGTGTAATCTCTGGCACCAGTCAATTCCTTGATCTTGTCAAACATGGGAGTAAAGACATCTGTGTCATAATTAGAGTACTTGTTTTGAAGAATAGAGACAAGACGTTCGAGACCGAGACCGGTATCAATGTGTTGGTTGGGTAAAGGACGAAGGGAACCATCAGCTTCTCTGTTGAATTGCATAAACACAAGATTCCAAATTTCGAGTACATTAGGATCATCCATATTGACTAAAGAAGCAGCGTCACGACCTCCAATACGGTCATAGTGAATTTCGGAACAAGGACCACAAGGACCAGTTTCACCCATTTCTAATATACATCGATCAATCTTCTTCCTTTTCTTATTTCTTAATAAGCACTTACCCCAAAAGTTGTCCTTCACATTACCAGGAATCAAACGTTTTTCTTCAACGCCAAGATCCATCCACAACTGCTTGGCTTCCAAATCAGCAGGAAGACCCATCTTTTCATCACCGCCAAAATAAGTGACATATAAACGATCCTCTGGAAGGTTGATCACCTTGGTCAAGAATTCCCAACCAAACTTGGTTGCTTCTTTCTATCAATAAGACATGAATCCAAATTGAATATCAAACAGGAACCGTTCTTTATTACCTTGAAATAATCACCAAAAGACCAGTTACCCAACATTTCAAAGAAAGTATGATGGTATGTATCCTTTCCTACATCATCCAAATCATTGTGTTTACCACCTACAAGCCAGTGAGTCATCCATGATTACAACTGTGTCTTTTATTTACCTGCACGAATACATTTTTGAGAGTTACAGGCACGCTTTACATTAGCTAAAGGTGAGTTAGGATCCAAAGTTCCCAAAAACATGGGTTTGAACTTTGCACAGAAAACAAGTCAATTCCTTCTCTCTTCATTTCATATTCCTTGTATTTACCTGGTTCATGCCTGCATTAGCAAACAAAAGAGTGGGATCATCGTGAGGAATAGTAGAAGAAGAAGGTACAAAGACGTGACCGTTGTCTTCAAAGAACTTGACAAAGGTTGAACGTACTTTGTTAGCAGGCCACTCGGTCATTTTTTAATACAAGGAATAAAAAGATTATGAACCTGAAAATGTCAAAAAAAATTTACTTTTTAGAAGGCTGAATTGAACCAATCAGAACAGAGGAATAAACGTCACTCTGTTATTCAGTAAAAAAACGTATCCAAAAAAGGAAACTACGGAGAATGAAAGGCTTTTATTCATTCAAAGGAGTACCGCATTGTTTGTATAAAGAAAGAGAGAGAGTGAGAAAGTGAGCTTTGAATTGCATTCTTTAGTATAAAATCATTATTTAATTTAAAAAAAGAGATACAAAGTAAGGGTCCTTTTAAAAAAGCTTTATTAAATATGTCCTTCTCTGCTACCAGTAGTGGTTATTTTATAATTGGGTGTAGGACAATTATATAATGTGATGGGATGATCTCTCTGTTCTTTTAATATATTTGGTGACAACTTGTGCTTTGTGTACACTACGATGGCTAGAATAAACCATGAATTATTATAAACCAACATTTAATTTAGCTTACCTTCTTTAATGCCTTGTTCTCCTTTGGTCAATATACCAGCAGGTATTTTACCATTGAATGAGAGTGTCTTTAATTGATTGATCAACTCTGGGTTTTCTTTGAGTACATTATAAACCCTTGATATTTTACCAATAGCCATCACTTTTCTTTTAATGACTTGTTTACGGTCCATTGCTAATTGACTGTTTTCTTTGATACATAACATGATTAAAAGTAAAATAAAATAAAAAAAGAGAGAGAAATGAACGACAGGGTTTAAATACACATTGCTAACCTCTGCATGATTAAAGTTGAATGTAGAAGACTTGGATTCATCTTTTAGGAAATTCAAGAATATTCCTTTCCTTTTATTTATGTCATCACTTTGAAACGCATCAAACTCCTCTCTCTCTCTCTCTCCTCTCTGCTTTGCTCCCCCCCCCCCTTTTGAGTAGATCTTTTTTTTGTGTGTGAAACCGTTTTATTTAAATTAATCTCCACTTGCACATCCTCTGCAACCACAATGAACGCACTCTACCATTTTACCTTCTCCCAGCTTCTCTTTTGGTACTCTGCAGATACATGTTGTTCCAAAATTGGTATCTTTGGGTTGAATACATCGAAGACAACACAATTTCTCAAAACCAGGCTATACAACATGTGTTAAAAGTAAAGTCAATTGCTTATTTATTTTACCTTTTTCCATTTTGCAATGAGATTAGCATCTGCATACTTGTTTTTTATTAAATAATCGTATAGATCTCGTGAGATAATCCTTCTTTTATAGTAAAGATCGTATATATAGCGTGAACGTTGGTGATGAATACGAAATACTGGCCAACTGGATTCTACAACACGCTTGCCTTCATGTGATTCATTTTCCACTTTTTATAATGCATTAGATCGAGGTGGATAATGAACTGCTTAATCAATCTTTTTTTTTTTTTTTTTTTTACTGTGTACCATCTCTCATTTTTCTTGCAAATTCCTCTAATGTAGGTTCAATCTCATCAAAGCCTTCAGGTGGACGTTTTGTTCTTTGTGTTCTAATTTTTGGCATATTGCAAGTCTATTTACAAAAAGTATTTTTTTTTTTAAAAAAAAAAGGAATAGCAAAAAATCCAGTAGTTTGATGACGTTTCTATTTGTAGCTCAGCTACCAGGAGAAGAAATAGATAGTATACACTTTGAAATAGGATGACAGTGTTATGTTTTTGTTTGATTGATTATTTAGCTTTATTAACATAATTTATCTTGATTTAAATAACAAGTAAATTGCTTATGACTAGGTCTAAATTCAAAATTTTATTATGCATCTGTCCTATTTGGAATACTTTATTATCGGCATGAAGAGTATCAAATAATGAACCAGATAATAAGAATATTTCCGGGAAACAAAAAAGTAACCGCAAATAACAGCAATCGATAGTAACAAATGATACAATAGATTAAGAATTGATTTTTTTTTTTTTTTAGTTGCAGCAGTGAGAGAGGTGGTAGCTTTTGGAATTATCCAATCATTATTGGAGCAAAAGAGGCTTAAGCGTTTGTACCTGTGCTTTATTGAGTTAAAAAAGTTTTTATTCTCTGGGTTCCTGAGTTTTTTTTTAAATGTCTCAATCTAACACAGTGGATGGCTATTATTTGTTTTCATCGAGCACAGCTGGAATTGTAGCTCGAACGATTACACATCCTAGTAAAACAAGATGCTTCTTTAAGCGAGCTGATGACATGTAGAATTGTAGTAACACATTCTATAGTGGACACAATTAAAACAAGATTGCAAATTATCAACACAACAGCCCACAGAACTTCCATTCTTAAAATCATTTTCCCTTTATCGACACTTTACCGAGGATTGCCTGTTGCCTTGACATTTTCTGTTCCTGCACTTTCAGTCTATCTTTCTTGTTATGAGTGGACAAAACATACTCTCAGCACGAGATACAAAATCTCGAGGAATTCTGTGACAAGTCACCTCTTTTCTGGCTGTGCAGCTGAAGTTGCAGCCAGTACGTTTTTTACGCCTATGGAAGTGATGAAGAATCGTTTGCAGACACAGCAAAAAGGGAATACACTGTGGCTAGCCAAATCGATTTTTAAAACAGAGGGTATCCGAGGCTTCTTTAAAGGCTATTGGATGGGACTCGTTGTATTTGTGCCTCATTCAATGGCTTATTTTGTAACTTATGAAAAGATGAAACAGTGGATGGACTCGAATGGTTCTTCAACATACTTTATTTGCTCAAGTGTGGCTGGAATTACGAGTATCATCTTATCTACACCACTGGATATTATTAAAACAAGGTGGCAAGTATCCGCAGCAGATCAGGGAAAAGTATTCAGACAAGGCCCTTTGGCCATCGCAAAAGATATGTTTATGCGTGAAGGCCATCTGGCATTCACTCGAGGATTATGGGCCCGCATTATTTGGGGAATACCTACGACGACGATCAGCATGACGGTCTTTGAAGTACTTAAAGACAATAGAGAAAAAGTTTCATTTTAAACCTGATTGTTTGGAGAATGTGTGTATGTGTGTGTATACGATCGAGCTTCTTTACAATAAATCTAGATTCTTTATTAAAGAGAGAACGATGGGTTAAGTTAAAGGAGGGCAAAGACAGCGATCATAGCAGCGCCAACAGTGGCACCAAGACTGACACGCAGAAGGTTGGCGTTTGATTTATTACTTTGGACTTTAGCATTGGAACCAACAGAAGGATGAGCACCTGCAGGAACAACTTTAGAAAGAACAGCGGAAGGAGCAGCACCAAAGGATAAAGAATGGCCGCTAGGAGCAGATGAAGCAGAGCGACTTGCTATCTTACTGTTGACGCTGGCACTTGCAGAGGCTTTTCCAGGAGTGCCTTTAGCTTCTTGTTTGGTGTACTCTTCATTTTTATAGCCTTCATTCTCCTCTTGCTTCTTCTTGTCCTTCTTCTTGTCCTTCTTCTTGTCTTTTTTATCATTCTTTTCTTCCTCTTGTTCTATTTTTTTCTCATCGCTTTCTGTTTTCTTCTTTTTGTCTTTCTTATTTTCCTTTTCTTTCTTTTCTTCCTTCTCTTCCTTTTCTTTCTTCTCCTTCTTCTCTTTCTTCTCTTCCTTTTCTTCTTTTTCTTTCTTTTCCTTCTTTTCCTTCTTTTCCTTCTTTCCTTCCTTTCCTTCCTTTCCTTCCTTCTCTTCCTTGTCTTCGTCCTCTTCTTTTTCTTCGTCCGACTTGTAAATTCTAAAAGATTTAGGAGAGTAGGAGTTTGCCTTGATACCAGCAGTCATCTTTCTTGATCTTTCAAAAGCATTAATATTTGAGTTCCCGTACTTTTTGTATTCTTCTTCACTATCCTTCCTGTCTGTCTCCTTTTCTTCATCATCGTCATAGTCATCATAGTCATTATCATCAGCCTCATCATCATCATACTTGTTAGCCTTTATTTCTTCTTTATTAGAATACTTGGCACCATTCTTGTCACAAATTCTGCGGACCTGCAGTGAGACGACAGAACTTGAGGATGATAGCACAGCATACCGTATCACAGCACGCAGCAGTGA
>NW_027137831.1:2089702-2164426 GCF_000149305.1 Rhizopus delemar RA 99-880
ATACCGTTATCAGCAGCAGCGCCAGCAGGTGAATAAGCATGTGTTGTAATGGATAGGAACAATTTACTTTTTTTTTTGGTTTGCTCTTTTTACGTGTAGAACTTACCCTGAACTAAAATAGTAGCAACAGCAAGAGAAAGAATAGCTTTAGTTTGCATAATAAGCTTTTGTTTTTAAAATAAATAAAGTGAAAGAAACAAGCAAAAGAAACAAAATGAAAACAAGAGGTATTTATTAAAGAATGACTGTGGTTATATGAAAGGTATGATGGGAACATACAATAAAAAAAAAGTTAAAGATATGTAATACTTTACGTTTGAATTTAAACATCCATATTGATTTATAAAAACACAATACGTGTTTACATTGCAGACGCTTTAGTATTCTTTATATCAGTTTACATATTCATTTCGATTCCCTTTTTTTTTCCTTCTAATCTTTTCTTATTGTTCTCGTAAAAATAAGAAAAGGTGTTGTTAAAAATGTATAAACATTCGATGATTGCGCCTGGAATTTACTCTTATAAAATTTCGATTTTTGCCAAATTCATGGATGAAGAAACATAAAATGTTTATTTTCTTCTATCTTCTCCCCTTTCATAATTGTCTAATATAAGAGATGGCATTAATTTGGTTCAATGATAAAAGAAAACTTCTGCAGTAGAAACACATGCTGTCATGTTCCCAAAAACCCTGTAACACTTAAGGAAAAGGACCTTGTGTCTCGATCGCTTACTGAATTCTGTTTATGACTAACTTGTTAAAACATTGCAATGCATGAATACAAGAGCTTTTTTTTTTCTTCGTATTTATTGTGTGATTTAAATGCTACTTGAACCGATAAGAGGATCTGATGTCCCTAATCAGTAAAAATACTTTATATATGATTGGTTCATGTTTTAAGAGAAATGTCTTCATAACTTTGTCAATGATTGGATAATAACTGCTTATTAATTGAATGAAGTTTATTCAGATTAAAAAGTTTACTGAAATTTAAAAAATACACAGCAGAGGATTTCTTTTTTGAAATATATCAAACACCATGCCCAGCAAAGCAAAATCAATCGTAGACAACTTCTCAATCCATAGTAATTATATCAAGAAGGTAAAGACAATGGATATATTTTTATGGAAACATCATTAATTTGCATAAATACTAGATATTTGATGTACCAATGTCAGTTATCAATAGACCTATTCCATCCCAATTAGATCGAGTGAAAGTAGAAGACATGAAACATGTATTGAAAAGCCCAGGAAGAGAAAAGGAGCTTACGCCGATTGTAAGTCTCTGGGAACAGCAACAAAATGTTGACTGATTTATATCTTGTAGGATGTTCATCGTGTGGTGTATAAAGGAAGTGACTATTATTTCGCTTTTGGTGGTTGTCATCGATGGGCAGCGAGTAAAGAATTAGGAAAAGAAACGATTCGGGCAAAACTAATCGACACACCACCGAGCGTGATCAGTACATACCTTGGCTCTTCCTCTCCGTTTAAAGAATAATGATTTAGACAGTGTATAATTTAACACATTAAAGATAAACATAATTTTTGATACATTTTATTCGCTTTGAATTCTATCATCCGCCGTTGGACAATAGACTGGAGCATCAGAATCAAAATCCTGATTTCTGAGTTTGTCACTCTTTTTTAGAAACAGCTGTCGCCAAAGCAACCTTGATGCAAATCTATATGTTTTGAGATTAGGATGGAACCCATCCAAATTACTGCAATTTTTTTGATTAGTACATACATAGAATATAATAGTACATGTGTGCATGATGTATATTACCTAGTTGCATCATAAGGTACTGTTGCTGTATTCATATCCAATGGCTGAAGGACTATTGCTATCTTATTTCGACGATTAAGTCCAAGAAGTTGATCAACTATAGTTCCATCAATATATTGTTTTATTCGATCCACAGCAATCTCTAATTGCGCATTATACAATTCAACCTGAGCGCCTATCTTTTCAATGCCTCCATTAGCACAGCATACACATTCGTAATTGCGTATATTCATCTTGTCAGCAAATTGCTTCACGTAATCCGGATGCTCATTAACTTTCATTAATAGTTGATCGTAACGTTCAATGGTTACTATAAGAATAAGAAACTTAACAAAAAAAGAATACAGTACTTTTTTTTTTCCTATGCTTTTCTTACAAACATTAATAAAGGCATTATCAGTATTATCGATAAGTCTCTTGAGATTATTGTATATTTCATTGCCATAATGTTCTGGAGACATTCCTGGTAAACAAAAAGAGGATATATCGTTGTAACCTATGTATAGATTGATCATCTTCCATTCATTTATCAATCGAGTTCTGGGACCAATATATTTGAGTACATAATTCACTTGATCGGGTAAACCTGCGGTGGTTGCTCCAGTCTGTGCAGCATTCAAATGATCAACTGAAGGACTAGTTAGCAAAACAGTAAGTTGATAAGGCATAAAAATCGTAAGCAACGTATATTACTGATGCAAAGGGTCAAGACAAAAGAAGGTCGCTAATAGACAAATGAGTTTTTTTTTAATAAAACGCTAGCTTTATTACTTACCTGGACAATATCTTGCTTCATCAACACCAACAGAAGCACCTATAAGGTCTTCTCTATAATGTTTCAAATAGTTGGCTAAACTTTGGGCATCGGGATCCTAAAAGAAAGATAAAATTCTTTTAGAACATCCATTCAGATTTTCACAGAAGAAAAAACAAATACTCCTCCCATCAGTAAACTTTGTCCTCTATACTCCTTAAATTGCTCTCGGCTGACATATTCCGTATGAACATTTACAGCGGCTAAGCCTGCTGTGACGCTGAATGATAAATTGATTAAGCATCGCCATGTTTAAAAAACCCATGTATACCTATCGCCAAGTGCAACAATCACTTTAATGTCATCTGCTCTCAAGTCCAAGACACTAGTAGATAAAGGGCGCTTGGGTAATGCTGGGCAATCTGAAATGCTGGGCAAGCTCAGTGAATAAACAAACGTCACAGAACTAGACAACACGAATAAGATTGCGCTCACTTTCATTATTTGAGTAAAGAAAGAAAGAAAAGAGAGGAGAGCTGTATATTCATAAATACGGTGCTTTTTCCATTATCTCCTGAAAGATTTACAACAAACCAAAAAAAAGGTTTGCAGATAATGTACAATGTTTGACGATATGCGATCAGGAGGCTTCTTTCAAGTGGCAAATCTTTAATGAGTTAAGGAGTATGAGAAAGGGGTTACATGCACACGCTCTCAGATAATTTGCTATTTACAGTCTTCTGTATAGATATACATAATTTCTCACTATTCGTGTACAAGAATTAAAAAGTGAACTTGAGAGACTATTTTATAGACTGATGCAATTTATTTCTTTACTTCATGATTCTCTCGCTCAGTTAATGGCTTTATATACTTGGCATGGTATGGTGGTACACCAGTACTTTTAGGGGCAGAAAGCAGCGTATCAAAATATGCTAGAATCGTCGTTCAGAAAGAATGAATAAGCGATAATAAACAAAAGAGTTCTTTCCTTACCTTCATAAATATCACCATTATACTTGGCAATAGGTGCCTTGATTACAAAATCAGGTATAGCAAAGCCATCAGTAAGGCCAATAACTTGACTTCGGAGTGATTTACAAATGTCAATATAGGTCTCTTCGATACTCTTGATATGATCAGGTGTAAGATATTCCTCCTTGAATCCTTGATCACTGTATGTATACAAGACATGGAAACCCCAAAGAGCTGTCAGCTTTTTCATTATGGCCAACACGCTTGGTTCGATATTTGGAGTACCAGTTGGATGACCATATTTTTCAGCGCCCACACTAAACATAAATACAGCACAGTGCATTTCGGCAACTCTTACACATTCAAGCAAAACATCCTCCGCAGTACTTTTTTTGATAGACATACTAATAGAATGCAACTAAAGAAGAAAAAGAGTGAGTATCTGCATATGTGTTAGAGTGCATTATGTAGATTTATTTTTCTCATTACCCTCTTTACTAAAATACTGTACATTGCCTCAAGAAGTACAGTGAAATCTTTTATACCATCCGAAGCATGATAAACTGACCATGTCTTGTTCTTGAGGTACCTTTTAGAATCCTTAATATAATCAATAGAGCTTTTGAACTTAAAGCTTGGATACTCATCAAACTCAAGTTGCTGCTCAAGTTGATGTAAGAGATACCGGGCTGCTTGCTGCAAGAGAACAACGTTATCACCACCACCAGTTGTCATGACACCCCATTCACCAATTAAATGGCTAATACCATTGTATGCGGAGTATGCATGACCACCACAACCTCTTCGGCAGGTCTCTAAAATCTCGGATCCGTACCATCCAGTGAGGCCCTTTAAACAGGCTGACATGGCGTGCATGTCCCCCATGTGTCTCAAGTAATCTGCTGGATCCATCTTTCCGCCTGAGGTCAAGATGTTGAATTGGCCATTCAAGACATCTGAAGTCGATTGAACCATGTACATGAAAGCTATGGCTGGAATGAGCTTAACATAGTGAGATTGATAATCCATGATTTGCTGATTTTTGGAACCTTGACGACGGACAATACCATAACGTGTGGCTATCGTTAATGCTTGAGATATCAGCTGGGTCGTGACGTTTGTCATCGCCAGTCGTTCGGGAATCAAGGTAGCATACATGACCGCAGGGTTCGGAGCCGGTGTATAGTGTCCATGATGATTCAAGTCCACCCATTTGGCCAGCATGTCTTTGCGAGGAATCCGCTTTTGTCGAAACTGGATCCATCCATTGTCTACACCGGCATGACCCGCTTTTTGACCAATATCGCCAATTTGAACATTAGGCTCCAGTTCTCCGGTGTACTTGCTTCGAAGTTGAACAACAAACCAATTGAGGCCAACACGCTTATGATCAATGACTGTTTGTGCAATGACAACTGCATGTGTAGCGGTTTGAGCAGCCATGCCAATCCACCATTTTGTGGACGTGATGGTGGGAGAGTCAAGGATGAACTCATCTGTGGCAATATCATAAGTGGCTGTTGTTTCCATGTCTCTTAAAGCAGAACTGTGACCCAGCTCTGTCTGTGAAAGGGAGTAAAAGGGATGTAAATAAAAGTTGGATAAAAATGATGATGCTAAGTTACCATAGCAAAACATCCAAAGATTCTAAAGTTGTCAATGTCATCAATATATCTTCTTTGCTGTTCCTCATTTCCCAGCATATTGACAACATTACGGAATAGTGCATAATGCACAAAGAATCGCATTGAAAAGCTTTCAGAATAGAGGTTAATAGCGCGTATTATTTCCATCGCAAAATCCTTATCCTTGGTATCCTTCAAGATTTGTGTCGCACGATAGATCTGGCCCATTGTACTACAATAAAAATAAAATTTAAAAAGCAATTGCGGCATATTCCATCTCTTTTCCTTACAACTCTCGCATTTCATCTCTTGAAAGCTCCAAAAAGTTACGCGGCGGCTGAATAACTAATTCAGGATCGGATCTGATAAATTCAAAGGCCTTTTGCTAACAAAAAAAAAAAAATGTTTGAGATATACTGTTGGGTCTCCGTATAAAAAGGAGAATGCTTACCAATAGTTCATACTTCTTTTCTCCGCCTGCCCAGAGCTTTGCAAGTTCTTCAATGTTGAATTCACATGCAGCACGTTCTCTTGCCATATCCTTTGGTGCTTGGCGAGACATAGGTGAAGAAGATAGATTTAATTGGCTTTTTAACTGTAAAAGCCGTTCCAAGGCAGCTTTAGCGCGAGGGTCATTGGATTCCGAAAGAGAAATGATCGTCATTTAGCTGTTGAGCAAGAGAAATATGAAAAATAAAACTAGAAATAAACTTTATGCTTTTAAATGATATGCAGTCCATTTTCAGGAAATTTAAGCTGAGTCAAATAATTTGCTTTTTGCACTTTGTGCTACAATGCATTCTCACAATATACACAGTCCTCAGTTTGTTTGTGTCTAAAAGGTGTATCGTTTTTGACTCATAAAAGGCTTAATGAAATAGCAGTGTATTTTTTTGGGAATCTACAAAGCAAGTATACTAAATAAAAGTATATGTTTACCTTGTCTTTATTTAGCGAGTCGATGCAAGTGCATAATTTTGGAAAGAATAAGCCAATTGCATGTCTTGAACAGATAAGATGATAGAAATCAAAAAAATAATATAAAACAAATATCATAAGTCTATACATGTTGATTTTATAAAGTGCAAAGATCATAAAGAGGGTGAGGCATGCAGCCTTTAACTCTCAAAAGTTATCTCACAAGTGCGTGTGAAGAAGTATCTTTGGGTGTTCGTGTAACAAACTTATTTGACTGTATATTTTTACTTGGCTATTTTTTTTGGATGCATGTCTGTCCCTTGAGAGTATTATTTGTAGCAATTGTCACTTGCTACATTTATTTAATAAAATTACAATGAAATATACAATTTACAAATCCTTCAAGGTGGAATAATGCCTGGAATACCATACTGTTGTACACAAGCCATCGCGCCTACTAGACAAACCATGAATACAGAGTGAAAGATAGTACGACGCAGCACTTTGCCTTCTTGACCTTGCAATCCAATCGTAGACACGCCTGTCGTCAAGTTTTGGGGTGAGATCATCTTGGATGTGATTGCACCACTGGAATTCGTAGCAGCCATCAAGATGGCAGATAAACCGATTTGGTTAGCTGCCACTACTTGAAGATTACCAAATAATGAGTTTGCAGACGTGTCGCTTCCAGACAAGAAGCATGCAAACCAACCTAACCATGCAGATAAAAACGGAAATGCTCTTCCAACAGAAGAAAGGGTCAAACCGATTGTGTACGCTATACCAGAGTAATTATAAAGATAAGCAAAGGCCATAATAAAGGAAACCGTAAGGACAGGGAAAAACAGCTGCTTTCCAGTCTCTTTGAGAGCCATCCAGAATACCTTTGGGTGAGAACCGTTCCACAAAACAAGCGCACAAAATGGTACTGCCGATACAAGAATTGCTGTGCCAGTGGCTAGTGGCTCAAAGGTCCAAATAGCATCGTATCTTTTTCCATACAATGTAAGATAAACCTGTTGATGGAGGTGAGGCCATTGGACTAGGACTCTTCCATAAGTATTCACTTTGGCAAAAGTCCAACTATGAAGCGAGTTAGTTTCCTTTAACGATAAAAAAGAACTTTTTACATGATAACAACAACCACTATAATGGTCCAAGGACTCCAAGCCAACAAAGTCTCCTTAAAGTTAGGTTTCTGAATCTCCAGCGTCTGTCGATCACCCGCATTCTCAGAAGTTGCATTTTCTTCATGTGTAACATCATTGTTTTTTTCTGTATCAGAAACTGATGTCATACCCTGACTGTTCTCTTCGTCATGCCTAGTGGATGGTGTTCCTACAAGCAATGCATGGTATTCAGGTCTATACTTTGGCTTCCAGAATTGAACAAAGATAATGAGAGCAATAAGGGAGACCAAGCCAGCAATCAGATCAGGAAGCTCTGGACCCACAAGATTTGCGAAAATCGCCTAAAGTTAAAAATCAGTAAGGTAAGTTATTTTATAGAAATTATACTTTTATCTAGTGTTAATACCTGAATGACCGCAAAGGATAGTCCAGCAACAAGAGCAACTGGCCAACATTCAAGGAATCCAGCTGTAAAACCTAAAACACAGACTTAAATTCATGCAGCTATGAACGAGAAAAAAGAAGGGGTCTCACCTGCGTAAAAGATTAAAGCATAAAGCGGCAAAAATAAACTAAGAAGAGGAAGTTGACGTCCCATCATGGCAGACAACTTCATGACTGGTAAACCTGTGATAGTAGCGAGGGTAGTGACGGGGATTCCTAAGGCACCAAAGGCAACCGGAGTGGTGTCGAAAATTAAAGTGTAGGTTAATGCGTCCAGTGGATCAAATCTACATTTTTAGCATATGAATTTTTCATTGTCTACTCTGAGTTAAATATTTTACCCCAATGATACCATCAGTGATGAACAAATAGCTCCAGGCGTTCCAAAGCCAGCCACACCTATTCATGAAAAGATGAGTATTCAATCTTCACCTGTTTTTCCTTACACAAAACCTTCTAAAAGAGCACCAAAGCTATATCCAATAATGAGCAAAATAACACGTTTGTCTGGAGGGGTATAGGTCAACATCCATCTACGGAAATATTCAAAGATGCCAGAAAAAACAGCAGTGTTATAGATAAACCTAGAAAGACTTGTTAAATCGGCATTTTGACTTTTTCTTAGCTTACATAGCATTCACCACGATCCACATAATTGGCCAGTTAGCAAACACGATCCCATTACCAATTGATTCAAATGCTTGTTGGGCTGGCATGTGCCATGCAAAGATAGCAATAAATATACTGTTTCATGAAAAAAGAGCAAAGGATCAGTTGAATGTTTTGATCCCCGTAAGAACTTACCAAACAATGAGACCAGAAGCAGAAGCAAAATGAGCAGGAATTTTGAATATACCCAACATAACAAGCACCAACAAAAGAGGTATAAGGCCAATAAAAAAGGACCCAACAAGACTACCTCCGATGGGCGTTAATTCCTGTACAAAAAGTCCTACAGTTTCAGATGCTGGAGGTGAACTCGGAATATGTGCGCTCATGTAAAGCAGGAATGATAAAGAAAAAAAAAAAAAGAGGTTTTTTATATAAATTTGGAAAGAAGCTCTTTATAGCCCGGTTTATATTATTTGACAATATCCCATTTTAGGTTGATTGAGTAAAAAAAAGCAAAATAGATCACCTGAAGGCACTCTGTTTGCGGGGTAAAACGATGTGGTGAGAAAAAAATAAAAATAAAACCAGCCTTTCTTTTTACCCAATGTTCATTTTGATAAACAGTAATAAAACCCCGTAGAATGAACAGTAACAGACACAATCCTTCTGGGAACTTTGAGATTCTCAACTTTCTCATGGGGTTTATCATTTATACACTATCCAATCAAGCGAGCCATCATTAAATCTTTAATTTCAAAAGACCTTTGCCAGAGCGAGGTTGATTTACTACAAAATCAAATACTGACCTCTATCGACTCTAAAGAAAAAGCGTATCACGTATGACATGATTGTGTGGGGAAAAAAAATAAAAAACAAACTGGCTTTCTATCTAAGGCATCTTATTCGTTGGATTGAATTCAAGTAATTGCGGAATAAACAGGTGGGAAGAAGATTACAGTCAGTCATGGTTCTTTCCGATAAAATATCTCACCAGTCGGTCAACGCAGTCACGCAGCAACCACAGGCACCAGCGCCTCCTATCAAATTGAAAAATATGCCCTGGTCACAAGTAGTAGCTAGGAAGCGAACATCACTTATGAATGCTACTTTCGAATACGACATTCACAACAGTCAACAAGACAAAGTTATTCACTCTAAAGTGTGGAGAGCAGGACGTTCTCCAGGTAGTGTCCTCCTGGACATGACCGATAGATCTGAATCGCCCGTGCAGCTCATGGCCCTGATTGCGAAACAATTTCCATCACGAATCGCAGTCGCAACCACTAAAGAAGGCAGTCGAAAGATTGCTGAAATCAACTTTGATCCCTCAGATCCCGCCATTGATCACATTCTTAAAGACGGCATTACTTTTGAAAATGATGCAGTTAGGCTTTTACCTTGTCGAGCCTTAGATCCAGCTGTACCTTTAGTTCGACTTCGACTATCGAATCTTCCTTTTCTTAAAGAGGACATTCTTAAGGAACAATTGAAAATGAGTTTGGAACCTTATGGCTCCGCTCTTGATTTAGGGATCCTACGAGAATCCCACACTGGTACCTATATGGGTACGGGCTATGCTATACTAAGCGTCCCAAAAAATGATAACAGATTTTCTCCTCTTTCTCACCATCTTCCTTGGTATCAATCAGAAGATGAAGGCTTTTATGCTGTGTGGAGTGACATGCCCACCTATTGTCGCTACTGTCATGCTGAAGGACATGCTGTCTCTGATTGTCCAAAGAAACGTTCATCCCGTGTTTGTTGGAACTGTCGCGCTAGTGGCCATATTGCTACTGAATGCGCAAAAAGCAAGAATAAGCCATTTAAAAAGGCCAGAAAAACTCCTACTGCTCCACAAGACAGAGTAGATCAAGTTGAGGTTCAGTTGAGCCAAGCTTCTAGTGACATAAATATGCCTACCACTTCCTCCCAGCCTCTCACTTCGAATACTATGAAACGTAAACGTTCTATTCGGAACGAATCTGGTGATGACCCAAGGATTCATTCCTCTACCTTGCTAGCAACTGAGGAGGACTCTATCTTGGTATCCACTCAAGAAGTCCTGAAAGCTATCTTCACAACAACCGCTGAATCACAAGATGATACTCCAATGGAAATTAATGCTAGAAATACCGACAATCCACATGTTGCTACAGACATAGTTATAGTGGATCAAGCCACCAAAAACATTCCTCAGTCTCAACATCAGGCTGCCATGAATAGCCATCATAATGGCGCCCCAGCGGGATATAACTTTCGTCATGACTCTTTAGATAATCTAGGATCATCAATACAAACATATACCCCTAGTGATCAGCAGCACGACACCACAGTGCTCAACATCGATGGTGCTCTAACTGAGTCTAAGCAATAATGAATAATAGATCGAAAGAACTATTATTCAATATTTCTTTATTGAACTGTAACAGTTTGGTGAAGACCCATGATACCCAAAAATAATCCAATTTCATACGTTACTTACGCTCTTTAAACTTCAATATAATGGCCTTTCAAGAAACACACACTAACACAGACCATGTAAACTTCATCAATGTACAATTTCAAGCATCTCAGTCTCTATGGACTCGCCATTGTGGCTTGCTTTCCTTTTCTTCCAACTATCAGCTGTCAAATAACCTCATTCCGTCGAACCCACGCATTATTCTTTCTAAAATCAGTCATCCACAGAACTTTTATACTCCTTTCCATGTATTAGTGGTTTATGCTCCAGCTTCTACAGGTAAGGACAGAAGAGAGTTTTTTGATTCTGTGTTAGATGCTCTCACTTCTGTATCTGATATTGACCCAAATCGGATCATTATCCTTGGCGACTTCAGTTATTCTTATCATCGTCCTAACTTGTCAACTCAAACATCTCTAAAATGGGTATCATATCTAAAAGAATCCTTTTATAACGTGATGCATAGTGGAGATAATAGTAATATCCCAACTTTCCGTCGTAATGATGAGATCTACTCTACCATCGATTACATTTTCATTAGTAATCAGATGCGCCCAATGCTTAGAGCTACAGATATACATCGGCTACACTCTTCATGGACTGATCATCAATTACTCTCTCTTTCGCTTAACCTAGGCCAAACTCCCACTGGTTTTGGTCTCTGGCGTGCCAACCCCATTTTGGCTCAACAGAAAGAGTACCGCATACAACTAAAACAACGACTCACGGATATCGTACCTTCTTTGCCTACTCCGATGATTGCACAAGAACAATGGGACTACATCAAATCTGAAATACGGCAATTTACTCAACGCTATGCAATTAACTACACCAACTGGCGCAAGAAGTCAATTAAGGCCTTGCAACGCAAGAGCAATGCTTTTCTCCGCAGTCGACCACCCACAGCTATACGTTTACATTATCTTCCTGTTATGGACCAACAAATTGAATCTCTTCAACAAGAGTTGGTAGATATTGCAGCATTAAAGGCGGGAATACGTTGGAGAGAACATGGAGAGAAATCCGCCGGTTATCTCAAGCGGATACACCAGGTACGAACTGTAGAACAGAGCATAATTTTTTTGCAAGACCCTACATCTGGATTGACTGTTTCCTCTCGTACACAACTCATGGAGGTTAGTCAAGCATTCTACCAAGAACTTTATTCAGTGGATCCTGTGGATGAGCATGACATTGATTGCTATCTGCAAGATATAGCAGATCTACCACAATTAAATGAAGATGATCGTCGCTATCTCATCTCACCAATTACGATTGAGGAGATAATTGAACAGTCAAAGAAATTAATTAGAAGACAAAGTAGTCCTGGTTCGGATGGTTTAGGTTATGTCTTCATGCATCTCATTTATCAGTTCTCACCGTTAAAGGATCTTATTATCAAGGTATACAACATGGCTTTAACTGCTGGTTCCTTTCCATCATCATGGCAAGATTTATGTGTAAGATTACTGCCAAAGAAAGGGGACCTCTCTACCCTCAAAAACTGGCGGCCAATCTCCTTGATCAACTGTGATGCAAAGATCTACACGCGCATTATAAACCAACGGATAAGATCCGTTATGGACACAATTATCAATCGTTATCAAACTGGCTTTCTTGGTGATCGCTTTATAGCTGAAAATGGCATGATTCTCAACATACTCATGGAACAAGCTCATGTTCAAAGACGGCCTGAGATTGGTCTCTTATTAGATCAAGAAAAGGCCTATGATCGTGTCCACCCTATGTACTTGCGTCAAGTAATGTTGGCCTTTGGTTTTCCTCCATCTTTGGTTCATTCTCTTGAGAATCTTTTCTTTGGAAATGCGGTGAGAATCAATATTAACGGACATTTTACCAACAAAGTTGATCAGCGTCGGGGTCTTCGACAAGGCGATCCATTATCGCCTCTTCTTTTCAACATTGCGCTGGAGCCGTTTCTTCGACATATCCTTCAAGACTCTTCCTTTCAAGGTTTCCAATTTCAATCTGTGAGCAACTCGGCTACAACAACATCCAACATCGTACCTTCCCCCTTAAAGGTACTTGCATATACAGATGATGTATGTGTCCTGTTGCAATCTACGGATGATTACTGTCGTCTACGCCACCATTTAGACCGTTATGGGTCTGCATCCAATGCTAAGGTTAATATTCACAAGACTGAAGCATTTTCTTTGGATGGACGCTCCTACCCAGAGTGGATTGCTTTTCTAGCAACACAAGGTATTTCCAATTGGCACGATCATTCTGCACCTAGTCCTCTTCGATACCTTGGATTTCCCATGATTCAGTCTTTTCATCAACGTCGTTATCTAGAACAACAGTTGTTACAGACAGTGAAATCTCAATGTATTATCTACTCTCAACGTAGACTTTCTATCAAAGGACGCGTTACCATCATGAATGCATTAATACTTTCTAAATTGTGGTATGTTCTGCGGATGGTTCATTTACCGACTACCTTCTTTCGACGGCTCAATTCTGTGATTTATCAGTTTGTCTGGCATAACTGCAAACCTAAGATCAAATACACGCAGTTGTGTTTAGATCCAAAGTTAGGTGGGTTAGGTCTTTTGGATCCACAATTTCAACGACACAACCTACAGTTACGCTGGATTCGTCAAGTCCTGGAAGACAACCACCCTCAGTCTTGTAGTCAACCTATATTGCTAGATCACATACGTCGTTTCCATTTAGGAAATACTGGAACAAGACTGGCTCTCTTTTTCCCTCTTTTGCGATTACGTCCTGCTGCTCACGCTAATAACTTTATGCAAAACATATATGAGGCGGTTGATTCTTTTGGATATGCGGATACACAACAAGCAAAGTGTACTCCTGCCACACTTCTCCGCTTGCCCCTGTCCGCTATATTCGCTATGATTCCTACTGATTATTGGATCACTCGAGCACGACACAAAAAACTCAAGGTGTCTCAATTTTTTACGTATGATCACCACTTTGGATGTATACGACCTTTATTGTCGTCTGACCAGCCTTCCTCTCCTCGTCTGGTTTCCAAGTTAAGCCGAGATATCCATAATCGTATCATCAAGCTCAATAAGCTTATCGGCCTCATATATTGAATCAAAATGAGCCATTGGGGGAAGTAGATGATTCAACGTTCATCGATGCCTTTTGTTCGCAGCCCCAATGGATCAGCTACAAACCTAAACCATTTCGGTTATCTCTAATACAGCGATCTCTACCATCATCGGCAATATCACCAATACCAACTTCAAAGTGGTCACTTTTTTGGAAAATGCCTATTTCGCCTGAAAGCCGGTCTTTATGGTATCGTCTATTCCATCGTAAACTCTTTAGTCAGTCACTTCTCTCAAAATTCGATGACGGTTTGACCTCTTCACAATGTAAATTTTGTTCTGCTAATAATGATCTACAACACCTCTTCGTGCGCTGTCCCAGGAAATGGAGAGTATGGATAGATGCATTCAACTTCTTTAGTCCACACCTCACTTTCACTCAAGATGATGTATGCTCAATCCTCTGGTCTTTTCAGCGGTTTCCTTTTGTTGACAATACTGATCTCTGGACTCTCAGCTGCTGCGTGCTCTCTGTTATCTGGCGTGCCTATTGGAGATTTACTATTGACGGCTTTCCTTTTATTGATAAACAGTTGCTCACTCGTGCTATGTCGCAGTTTGCCACCCTCAAAAAGGGCAGGCTCGACCTTGACTAGCATGTTCAATCGCTTACATTCTGTTTCTTTTGGTTCACACCGCTCTCAGACGTGTGACTCCTATTATATTTTATAAATAAAAATAAACTATTTATTTACAAAAAAAAAAAAAAAAAAAGATAAGAGTTTCGCGTTTTAAAACCTTAAGCTCCAATTCTATCTTTTTGTTTTCCTAACGATTATTTCGAGGTGTATTAAAATAAAATAAAAATGAGTGAAAGAATGTTATATAAAGATGGTTCGTTGCTATGTGATGAGTAGTCTTTTCATGATTTCTCAAAGATAAAATTAATCTTTTCAATAGAAATTGCTACTTCAATTTTAAAGGTAGCCAATGAAAAAAAGGAAGCAGAGATAAGGGACATAGTTGTAGAACTATCAGATTTAATAGAGAACAGCTATAACGGAAAAAGCCTGAACGTTTACAAAGGTGATTGGAAAAGAAAGATCAAGGCTGCTGCTAAGGCGATGACTTACAGACTTCTTGACTCGAACAAAGATTGTTTTGATACGTTGAACTTTGAAAATCCTGAATGTTCATCAACCAGTAAATCAACCAACTCAAATTACAAATTGACCAAACTAGAAAAAGAGCATGTTATCGATCTGTACAATAGCATTCCCACTTCTGGCAATTGGAAGTTGTCTACAGGAAAGGTTGTTGACGATCAAATGAAAAAATTAGCTGAAGAGTCAATATACGAACACCCAGTACACTCGCTGATACTTGATCCAGATGATTTAATTTGGAAGCAGTATTTCACAGTAGCAGAGTTGAATGAAATCAGACAGCATAGAGCACCACAATTGCCCAATATTCCTGATGATCTTAAAGAATACTTGAATAGCTACGATCAAAAATGGACGACTGCCAAAGAATTATACTTCTTTGCAGATAGCCTAAAACATGATCCTGTCCACGAATTTGACAAGAAGTGGATGAGAGAAAGTATAGTCAGGATATCAGAGCTTTTCCTAGAGAATGATGTACTCGAGCTGAATGACTTCTCAGAGGCTGATTTACTACATGACATATGGCCCTTTCTATATAGAGCATTCAAAAACAAAGGAACTAAGGTATCACTCGGGGAAAGAGCAAGTGGGGCTGTTGCTTTAGCCAGAAATGAACATAGAGGATTGGAAGCAAGAGAGAAACGGTCAAGAAAAGCTATCGGTGCCAAGCTTGACATTGTTTTTAAGATAGGCTATGATGAACATGGCTCTTGCGAAGTTGGTAAAAATGATGTTACGGTAGCTGATGACAAGTATCTTAACGATGGTCTTATAAAACTTCCTAAAACACTACGAGATATGATGGCTTTATTAGTGCAGAAGAACTCTCAAAAAATAAACAGCCTTTTGACTGTTGGATTTCTGGTTATGGGTAAGCTAAACATATTACATAAAAGTACATTTAGTAAGTCACTTCTTAGGTCTATGTATGGAGCTTGTGGTTGTGGATATCCCTGTTGGCCAACATATTACACGAATCACAAAAACTGCCAGGTTTGAGTTCCCATCCTCTATTGAGACTATGGCTACTGACTTCTTGCCCCTTCTGGAGATCACGTGGAAGGGCAAACAAGCAATGAAGATGGCTCATAAAACTATGAATGACAGAAAAAGAAAAAATACCGAGCTCATTGCTAATAGTTCTGATATTGTACCATCTTTGGCTTACTCTTTTTACCGCAAATCTGCCGCCTTCATGTAAGTAAAGCTTTTGTTCCTTAATAAAGATAATCAAGCTTGTCTTAGTTTTAAAAAAATTAAGTCTTACTTTATTTAACAATATGTAAAAGCGTTTATATTTTAAAATACTTCATAAATTATGCATAAAGTCTCGTTTGGTTTCAAAGCAATAAGCTCCTACTCACAGGAATAACCACGAGAAGGTAGAGACAGTCTATTCCCAACCCCAGACCCCAAAATGCTGATCCTTTTCACTATCATATTTCTAATCCGAGAAACCCAGTAGAGGCAACTTCTGCAACTAGCCGTATGATAGCTTTATACTAGAGAAGTCAGCACCAGATACTTTTCCTAATATCTTTCTAATCCGAGAAGCCCTGTAGAGGCAGCGTCTGCAACTAGCCGGACAGTAAGAAAAGTCCCCCAGACCCCCAGGTGCTAACAATCCCATCATTATATTTCTAATCCGAGAAACCTAGTAGGTACGTCTGCAACTAGCCGTATGATAGAGAAATCCCCCAGATCCCAAATGCTAACAATTCCACAATCATATTTCTAATCCGAGAAACCTAGTAGGCACGTCTGCAACTAGCCGTATAATGACACAAGTATTAAAGGTGCATCTTTAAAAAAAAAAAAAAGGCAAAAAATACTTTTTTTTGGGGGGTCTTGTTTCCAAAAGGTATGACGTAACCCAAAAAAAAATTTTTTTAAGGAGGCAAAGCTCAAGTTTATTGATGTGACGATATAATCAAGTCACGTTAATTGTATTTGGGTTTTTCAATGTTAAAAGTATATGCAATAATATATAAACATATTTTTTTTTTCTTTTTCTTTGTTGTTGTTGATTTGGTTGAGATGTGAATGGGTAAGAAAAGCTGTCAATAGTGATCTAGACTGATTCAATGAGAAAAGAGGTAAGGCACGGTGAGCGCAACCTTGAAGAAAGAGTTCTTCTCGGTAAGCCTGTCGGATGAGCCTGCGGGCGCTTTGAATAACAATGGACGGAGCAAAAGGTTGATTGTTGAAAATCAGCTGCCAGATAGTGCGCCATACAGCCAGTAATGTATATCCAACCACTATAGCTGGAGAGACAGGCAGAAGGCAACAGATAGACTGAGGAAATTCCAGATGGAAAAAAGGCTTTTTGTAGCTGGTTTGTCGTCAGAAGCAGAAGACGAAAATATTCGTCCCAAATGTTAAAAGGGACCACAAAGTGACATCCTCATAAAAGGTATTAAATATTTAGCTCCGACCTATTAAAGTTAATCTAGTACCCCTCTACCGCTGGGTTTGCTCTTAGCAATGATAAAGACCCTCTCCGACAAGTACCAATATGCGCCGTTTGAAGTACTCAAGAAATTGAAACTACATTTCATTCACGTGCACGGTAAGTAAATTGTGCATTTTAAAATTTTAACATTACTGATATCGAGATACTGTAGGTACGACCGTGCGATGGTGGACAATGTCGATACCCCAAAAAGGTATTTACGTTATGTGTAAAGAACCCCGAGCAGAAATACCAAAGGCGTTCCCAAAAAAAAGTCGTGGAACTCCTTCCATTTGTATTACTTTACCTTGACCTTGTGGTATGTACATTTACAAATTATAATAGTTATTTAGCATATTAAGGTTTAATTAGGCTGCCCTTCAAGAAAATATAAAAACTATCAAAGTGCTTGAAAGCAGCCACAAGGACGCATTACGAATGATGAGCTACAAATCAATGCTATCAATAACTTCTTTACGAAGTCTTGTTGATCCTATGATCATCAGATTAACAGAAAATAAGCACTCGCAGCTTCTTAACAGCCAAGGCCCTCAAAGTTTGCCAGGAAGCCCAAAATAAAATATCTTTATCAGCGATAGCGTAATATGTTGTTGTGAAGTCGTAATTGGAGCCTAAACTTCAATTATAGAATCATAATTTATAATACTTATTAATAGTATTATTGTTGCTGTTATCAAGTATATATTTTTATCAGCCTTCCTATATTAGACTTGATGTATAATTATATTTTTGATATCACTCTTACATGAGTTAAATTGAGTAATTTATATACACAGTTATGGTATCGTTAACTATTATGACCAGAATGGAATTGCTACATCGACCTACCGTAGAGAGTTCTGGGGCTAAATTTTCCACTAAACCTGTAAGTCTGCTTAGATCGAAAATATGCTGATGAGATAGGTATCGACGATAGAATGGCTAAGAATCCCATAAAGATACAAACAAAAGTCTTTTCCTTTTATACATTTAAAAATTACTTTTGTTCCCACAAAATAAACTATGTTTGAATTTATTAGTAGTAAAATCAATTGTTCTAGTCAACATCAGTATGACAAGATGTAGCTTTACCCTCATTAACAAATCTAGTTTTCATCATACTCTGTAACCGAGTTGTTAATACTGGGACCATTCTTAGAATTGGAAAACTCTTATTGCGATAACGAACGTCACTTATAGAGATAAGTCAAAGGTTTAATTTGTGCACATTCTGTAGAAAAATGTTACGATACATACGCACGAACCCTGCCCTTTCGACGAAGAAATTTCTAGCTGCTATGGTAATGAACCATCCAGCCGGGAGTGGGAAGCTTGCTTATCTCTGTAGAGTGGGCAGTGTAAACAGTGACTGATGTATATTCAAAACAGCCGGTTGTTTTAGACACGAGCAAGCCTTGAGTTTGGAGCCATCGCTTTTGTTTTTTTTTTTTTTTTTTTTTTTTTTTTCAGAGAGCTTCTACTATCCACACTGATGTTTGGAAAGTTACATTGATCTCTGTGGCTTTATAAGGTGCTAAAATGGAAGGGCCTTAGGCGATTTCGACCATGTGAAGAATTGTGTTTTTATTGATGAAGCAGACTTTAATTCATATCAGAAGAACTTTTGTGGTATATCTGCCAATACTTAAATGGATATATCTATGTCAATCCTTGTTGAAATATATAGAAAGGACGTTGTTAGCCTTTCTTTAAGGCAGCCAACACCAGTCGTTATAAAGAAAAAGAAAAGACTCTGTTTTCATCTATCCAATGCTATTGAAGTCAAAGACCAAGTGTTTACCCGAACCAAACATTAGCTTCAGTTTCTTTACGATGCTATGGATGTCCTGGATACACAAGAATTTTTCCTACTATTATTCAGCTTAAATCACTCTACACATTATCTATTCACTTGAACAAATTATTCATCTCGGTGTACTTTTGTTGTTAAATAAATAACACGCTTGTCAGACGCTCTAATTTTGTCAACAGTTGCAAACTTTAAAGCCAAAAGATGAGAAATATATCTCAAAGGCCATAAATTGGATGGTGAATTCCGTAATGTTAAAGGAAAAAGCCGATACTAAACTTTTATCAAAGGTAGCCTACCACTGCATAAAACCAATTTATTTTTACTTAACGCAAGCTTAACATTATTTGCCGGTTAAAGTATGAGTAAAGCAAAAGCAAGATTAGAGTTCGCAAATTTATAAAGTTCCATTTGAGCGCAGGGTGTATTTCACATTTGTTCGCCTGGATCAAGAGTAAAAAAGGTCAATGGAACAGTATTTGAAACATGAATTATCAATCAGAGAAAGAACTTGTTACTGTCATGTTTTGTTTATCAAGCTAGCGTTATATTATCAAATCACAGAGAATTGTCTCCACACAGACAACAGTGACCTTATTGGATTCAACCCAGAATGCATATACAAATGAGTAGATCAATACAGTTCAAAAGTTACTTTTTGAAATAAAGATGTATTGATTAAAGAGCGTGGGATAAAGACTAGATAATATACGTGTTGTACACTAATAGATACAAAAAAGATCATGTCATCCATTTGTCTCTTCTTTTTTTCAACTATTACAGTTCACAAATACCGATAGTATCTTTCTTTATCGATCAATTACCAAGAGTCCTTTACTGGCCATACTGATACACAGACATTCTAATCATATGAGGGAATGCCATCTTGTATCACCTTCTTTTTCCCCATTTTTTTAGGTTACGTTTTATTATTATTATTTTCTTCTTTCTTTCTTGCTTTTCAGTGATGCAAGTGGTTTATAGTGAAGATGAGCTGCTGCACAATCCAGCTATGGAACTAACAAATGGAGAATGGAAGCCTTATGTTGGTAATAAATCATTTTTTGAGCTCATTTTCCATCTAAATTGTTTGCAGAAAGCCCAAAACGATTAATATGTATTAAAGAATGGATTGATAAACATTCGGAATTTGAAGTGATTGAAGCTCGAGACTATTCACTTGAGCCTATCCTCAATGTACATAAAGAGGACTACATCAGCTTTTTAAAATACATTTATCAAGAATGGATAGAGGAAGGACGTCCGGCGAATGCGTGCTTGGCAGATACGTTTGCTTCCATCAACAAGACGATAGACCAAGAGATAATTAAAAAGACAGCAAATAAGAGTTCAAGCGGTAAATTAGGATATTATACAGCTGATTTATCTGTGGCTTTTATGAAAGGTAAATAGAACACAGCCATCGATCGATACTTACAGATTATAGACACATGGCGAGCTATTTATGCATCAGCCCAAGTTGGGTTGACTGCTGCTCATCAGCTCATGAAAACTTCAGCGCCTGCCATCTATGCTCTCTGTCGACCTCCGGGACACCATGCGTCTCATTCGTTAGCAGCCGGATACTGCTATGTGAACAATACAGCTGTCATCACACGATTCTTGCAAGATTATGCGCTTGAGGATATGAAGGATACGAGGCTCATAAGACAAAATGGACGTAAACGTGTGTTGATTGTGGATGTTGACTATCATCACGGCAATGGCACACAAGAAATATTCTATAAAGACCCTTCTGTCTTTTATCTCTCTCTTCATGCCTATCCAGAATATCCTTATTTTACTGGGTCTGATGAAGAAAGAGGGGCTGGCTTAGGCACAGGCTATAATCTCAACGTACCTCTTTCGCCCAACACGACCACTGACACTCTCTATTTGGATACCCTGAAGGCTGCTCTTTCCAATCCGAATCTGGTCAAATTTGATGCAGAAGCTGTGGTTGTTTCCTTGGGATTGGATACTTGGCATGAGGATCCGATTGCTGGCATGAAGGGACTCAAGGATCCTGAGACTTATAAAAAGATGGGTGCGTTGATCAAGCTTGCGGCTCAAGGTAGGCCGGTCTTGTTTGTTCAAGAAGGTGGATATACAATTGAAAAATTGGGTGAACTGGCAGTCAATGTATTGAAGGGTTACATGGAATAAATTCTGCAAAGCATCCCGAAGTCAGTTTTTGCTTTCAAAAAAAAAAAAAAAGTCATGTCACTTTTTATATTTTGTATTAAAAGCCTTCTTTCTGTCCTCTCTCTTTTTTTTTAATTTTTTTTTTTTTTTTTTTTTTACTTTCTTAATATCGTATGACCTTTTATGCTCTCCTCGTTTTCCTACTACTTCCATTATTTAGTTTAGCAGCACCTATTAATACAACCGTTCGAGAATATTTTATTGCAGCCGAAGAAGAGATATGGGACTATGTTCCCTTACGATGGAATAATTATCTGAACCAGTCTCTGGACGACGACCTATTACCAAGCGAAACACGCCTTGGCACAGTCTATCAAAAGGCATTTTATCGACAGTACACAGACGAGACATTCAGTGTGCCGATCCCACATGATGCCTCCTTGGGCATCTTGGGTCCTGTCATTCGAGCAGAGGCAGGAGACAAGATCCGCATCACCTTCTTGAACCGAGCACGATACCCACACAGTCTATTTCCACACACGACCGAGCCCTGTTCAAAACACCGTCTGCCAGGACAGTTTGTGTCCACAGGTGAACGCTACGATTACGAATGGCACATTCCTGCTGATCATCCTTTCCCGGTCAATCAGTCTTCTGTCGTCTGGGCGTATTCTTCAAAGTCAGAACCTGTGCTGGATGTAAATGCTGGACTGTTTGGACTGGTCGTGATCTATCGACGGGGAACACTCGAATGGCCAACGCCTGGATCGATGTTTCAGCGACCTCGAGGGATCGATCGAGAGGTGTTTGCGTTAATGTCTGTCGTGGACGAGTCTCGATCGCGTTATCTGCGTGAATCAGCCGAACGGGTCGGATGGAGTGAAGAACATTTGGAAAAGATGAAGAAACGTCCTGGGTTTCGAATGTCGACAGAAATGTTTCACATCAATGGTTACATGTATAACAATAAGGAAATCAAATTGGAATGGGGCACAAGGGTCCGCTGGTATGTGGTCTCCTTTGCACCTTCAGTAGATGAACCCCATACGGCTCACTGGCATGGTGCAACACTACTTTATCATGGTCATCGTGTGGACGTGGTTGATTTGACAGCGATTAGTTTTGAAGTGGCTGATATGGTACCTGATAATGAAGGAACATGGCTATTTCACTGTCATGTATCATCTCATTTTGATATGGGAATGACGACTATTTATAATGTGGAGAAAGTGATTATTACTGGTGACGAAGGCTGGTGATGGCTTGTACAATAAAGCAAAGAAAAAGGATGTATATATGATTCAGTACATATGAATGATTCATTGTTGAGTAACACTCTAACTCGTCTAACCTTCTTGATGAAGAGTAACCTAATTTTCTTTTTTTCTTTAAAGAAGCTGGTAGAGTTAAAGAAATAGACTTGATCTCTTTACCCAAAAAAATAAAAAAAGAAGGGCATATTTATCTTTTGTGTGAATCTTGTTCGGGATTATAAATATTATTATCTTGATGATAATCAATAGAAAAAGCAAAAAAAGAAAAAAAAAAAACTTTTTTTTCCCCCTTTTTCTTCCTTCAACTCCAATGAACACGATCGTTTCTACTTCATATAATCTTTCTCCACTTTCATTTGATGAACCCTATCAATTCCCTCGTCACTTTTTACCTGATGTGATGAAAGGTAATTAGTATTTATATCTATTTTGTACTGATGATGAATAGATGAAAGCAAGATTCCACTTGTTTTGGTCGCCTGTGGTTCTTTTTCACCCATCACATACCTTCACTTGAGAATGTTTGGTAATTTAATTTGTGGATAGACGTCTGACTAATCTGAATTAGAAATGGCACAGGATCATTTTAAGGAAAGAAATGAATTTGAGTTGCTGACAGGTTATTATTCTCCCGTGTCTGATTATTATATGAAAGAGGGATTGGCAAGAGCAGAACATCGGGTGAAGATGTGTCAGTTGGCGGTTGAGACAACCTCAGATTGGTTGATGGTGGATCCCTGGGAAGCACGTCAGACAACCTATCAAAGAACGGCTATCGTACTAGATCATTTTGAACACGAGTTGAATACAGTAGGTGGTGGTATACTGACAGCATCAGGTAAGATCATCCACTTGTGGATTCCCCTATTGACTTTATTAGGTGAAAGAAAAAAAATTAGAATCATGTTATTGGCTGGAGGTGACTTGATTGCTTCATTTGGCCATCCAGGTGTTTGGGCTACAGAAGATGTGAGTGTAATACAAGATTTAAAAAAGTTATTAACAAAAACAAGTTACATCACATCGTGGGTCGTTATGGATGTGTGATTATAGAAAGAACAGGGACAGATGTCTATGGATTCTTATTATCGCATGATATATTATATCAACATAGGGTAAGGATTATAACAAGTGGAGCAATAACTCATAATTCATTAGATGAATGTTACTGTCATTAAACAATTAATTCACAATGATATCAGTTCAACAAAAATAAGGTAATTAAACAAAAAGAAGACAAAAAATAATAATCAAGTATAGGCTGTTTGTAAAGAGAGGGATGTCAATCAAGTATTTATTACCGAATCCAGTGATTGATTACATTCACCTTCACAAGTTGTATTTACCACAAGATTAAAAGATCAAATGAGGTCTTTCGTTTGCAATCTTCAATATCGCCTGTCCAAACAGTCCATTGGCCCAAGCAAACCAAGACCTTGTATAGCCAGAGTTACCATCCCCTCCATATTGCTTATAAACATTAATAGATTCATGAATTAAACCTGTGTTATCTGTCGATGACAAAACACTGCTCAACCCTTCTCTTATCTCATCATCATCACTTGAACTTAATATCTAAAGAGCAATCAACATTCATTCATTCTTCCCATCTTCCCTTACCCTCACAATCTGTGACATTGGCCATTCATAACTTAATCCGACCTAATCTATCTCGTCAGTTACCATCATCAACTACCATCGTCTTACATGAGGCCCACCGATGCCTGATCCTCTAGGCCCTGAGAAAAAGTAAGGATTGTGTTTTGACCAGACGAGTCTTCGGGTGTTTTGATAGATTGTGTCATTTTGTTCCAAGAATCCAATCAGACTTAGTGATAGTAGTGAAGGAACATTGGCATCATCCATGATTAAACTTGAACCATAACCATCCACTTCATCTATTTCTCTCGTCAGTCTCTATTATGAACCTCACATTTTGCTTACAAGCAAACACTTGGCCAAAAGTAGTATGATTGATGATACCATGAGCATAAATACCATCTCTAATTTCTTTTGATAACCTCGCTGCTTCATTGGCCATCTCAGTCTTGTTCAGCCGACTACTGACCAACATCTCTGACAGATGATTCAGCTCAACCGACATCATTGCATTACCAGGTATAAAATAAGTAAATACAGTCGCATCATCTGATGGTCTAAACAAACTCTTGACCATTCCAGTATATGCCACTGGTTGACCACGTCCGTCTATGAACTGATTCTCAGTCGGTCTGTCAGTTGTCTGCTTGAACTCATAATCAGTCTCTAATGGTTCACCTAACATGACGTGAATATCATCAGACCAGACTCTCTTTCTTTACCTGAAGTCAGATTGAACGTCGGTTCTTGTTCTTTTTTTATTGTGTTCAAAATGGCATCTACCGCATCAATCCAAACAGTCTTGTTCATGAATGAACCATCACCTGTGGTTTGCCAGTACCGATAGGACAGACTGAGAAAGGATGCCAGGGAGTCAATCTCCCACTTTCTCTCATAGACTTCTCACAGGTTAATGAAAGCAGTAAACAGGGAGGGGGGGGTCACTTACCACTTTCGCTTTGCGTGAGGTCTCTATAGCTGAGTGTCCCATTGGCCAAGGCTTCCATCGATTGTGGCTGATTGAATGCATTCGAGTAAGGATCGATATTAATAAAATTGGCTTGAAGATAAATAGTCCCCAAAAAGAGCTTCTTGAGGCGGATGTCATGTTGAATGTAATCCACATAGGCCATCAACTGATTTGCAGAGTCTCTGAGCCACATGGCATTGATATCACCCGTAATCACAAACGACAGAGGCAGACAGTCATCGGCTGAGGGATCAAGACAGGTTGTGCTCTGGATGGTTGTGTCTAGTGTATTTGGGTATGCGTTTGCAAACAACCGAGCAAGATCCAGGTTGACGATCTGTTGATGTGAATACCCAATCTGTCCTTACACTTCGCTTACCTTGGACGTGATATTGCTGATGACAGACTCAATGACTTGACTAGTGAACTTTCTACATGACTCAATTGGTCTCTGAAAAGGTAGATTTAATACTCCACCACTGCCTGGTTGATGAAATACTTTTGAAAAACTGAAAAAGATGTTAGCAGTCAACATGCTATCGTCCATGCAACTTGCCTAGCATAGTCTGGACAATGGGTTGACATGAAAATAATTAAGAAAAGAAGAAGAAAAGAAAAAAAGGGGGTCTGTTATACATTGATCTCTTTATAGGTAACCAAGACATTATATAGTTACTCAAATCTTTTAGAGTGACAAGAATGCATCATCATTATCATCATCATCGTATCATTAGCTTTCTTCTTATTAAATTCATTCTACTCTTGTCCAAGATGATGATTAAATAATAAGGGAGACTCATAAGTTACAGTCGTATTCATCTTAATCTTTCACTTCTTTACGTCTTCTACATCGGGTGGAACCATCCTTCATCCATGTTACACCCGTCCTACTCAGCTCACTCTTCACAACCCACTTCAGTCAGGCATTTACAGATGACTACTGTTACAGATGACTATTGTTATAAATGACTACTGCTTTCTTCTGATAGATTGTCACAGGGATGTAATAAGGGGTGTCTTTCTGCATAACAAAATGACGGTATCGATCATGAATGAGTACTAAATTAGAGCTCAGCCTGTAGCCTTTTCTTTGCTCCCGAATGATACAAAGGGTAAGCTCCTACAGCACTTGTAGTATTCTTTTTAATCTTTATTCAACAGAAAAACTGTTGATCAAATACTAATAGATGGTTTCAAATTGATTTTTATGTTGTATTGGATGGTCAGAGCAAATCGAGCCAGGCTGTGCCAATACTTTAATAGGGTTACTATTGATTACTCCAATGATAAAAGTCTGACATCAACTGTTGAACGGACACAGACTGGATGTTTTCCCTTTGCTGGCTTGTCTTTAATCTGAATTCTACTTGTCTGGGAAACAGTTCAAAAATGATCTCCTACCAAGTATGCCTCGGTTGTCTCTTGCGGCGTTTTCTAAAACTTCTCCTTGTTTTTCCCGCAAGATCCTGTGATGATAACAGCCAATATAAAGCTGATATTATATCAATGACCAGGCTACTTTGCTATCCACTGCAGACTTCCTCCTTCCTTTCACAACCCTTTTTCTATTCACAAACTTATTGGACAGGTTCAACCACCTCTGTTTCCCCCCCTTTTGATCCTTAAAAACCTTGTTCAAACATATTCATCAAGCCAGCCCAACTTATTCAACACAAATCGATCACTTCAATCTACTTGCTCTGATTATGCAAAAGCTGCAATTGGCATTCTGTCAGGAACACATTTACTTTCTTCAACCGGTTGTAAATTTATCCCATCATTTCCTTTGAGAGCCACTGTCCAGTGTTTCATTCAGAATTCATCCAGATTCAAGTGAATCACCCAGTCTCTAAAAAACATGGTAAACTGTTTGATTTGTAAGTCAAGTAAATGGTCTTGCTTCAGCATGCTCTTTTTAAAGAGTTATTCTTAAAGATTTAAATGATAGATAGTAAATCTTGCATAGACTCTCCTCTCCTTAGAAGCACAGCACCTTTATAAAATGTGTCAAGCACACTACAGGGTTGAGGCCAAGTTGAAATGAAGGTAATAAACCTTGATGCTTTCTAAGCTATACTATATACAAGATCAATTTGCTTTTGATTGTCATAAAATACTTTCATCTTGGCTCTTTTCTCTATCTATCTATGTTCCAGCACAATGTAAAATGACAGCACTACATTTCATTATACTTTTTATCTATGGCTTTGATTATAATAAAGAAGCCTTAAACCAAGAGATGATGGGTAAGGGGGGGGGGGCTAAAGACTGATTTAAAATTGTCTTTTTCTTGGTATACCCCCTTTCTCTCTCTTTTTTTTGTTCTAATTCAAGATCAAATACGAGTTGTAAATAGTTCAAGGTGTTGCTTATTTTTTCTTAAAAATTGGTTTTCTGAAAGCATAAATCTTGAACTAATTACCTCGTATAGTCTTGTTTTGTATCATCTTTAGGGACGATATTGTATTCACTTCAATAATAAGAATGTTGATTTGACATTTACATGTCCTTTGCGAATACATATTTACTCAAGTCTCAGTTCTCATTTGAAGAACTTTACCTGTTTTTTCAAGTTGTAGTTAATGCATGATCTAGATAGATCTTTTTTTCAATGAGCTTTAAAAGGTTTATAAGTGTCAATAGATAATGATAATAATGAAGGGGACAGAGTGATTCAAAGCGTTTAGGGTTAGTAAATCCTCCTGTAAATTCTGCAGAGGGAATGTATAAATGCAATTAAGGTAGCACACTTTAGTTTTCTGTATGTAATGCCATAATAACTTATTCAAGTTCTATCATCATATAAACATATATTCCTTGTAACGTGAAATGCAACTTCACATTCTATAAAAAAGCCTATATTAATTAACAATAGCTAATACTTCTATTCCCGGTTGATTTACCTTACACTTGAAAGCAGAGATCACATTTAGTCTTCTTACCTAAAGTATTCTACCCAAATGGCTGGGGCATGCTGTAGTCCACATCTCGATGGTTGTTCTTGCATGCTTGATTTTGGTCAGTTGACAATATTGACAAAGTCATTATGGCTCTTGTTGATATAGCCAGGTCTACAGTTGCTGACAAGGTCAGTTCATCTATTTCAACTGCAAAAAAAAAAAAAAAAAAAAAAAAAAAAAAAAAGGCAATTAATCGATTTATGGTATCGTCACAGTGCTTTATTTTTATATCATTCAAATCGACACGAGAACCATCACTGTCTTCATGGTTATTACCATTAAAGTCTTGATTAAACAAATTCCATCTGTCTATTTCAGTTTTGCTTTTTTGGTGTTCTTAAAGACGCGAACCTGTGACGAATCCTACACTTCTAACTTTGTCACTTGTGGAAAGAGAAGAAGAAGCTCACTACAGTAGTGGGGGTGGATTTGATATCCAAGGCATAAAAGCAAGTCAGAAAAACTTGCTTCTTAGTCCAACTTCAGAATGGGCCACAAGGTCCTACAAGGAAGGTGATGAGACAGGATGAGATTTAATGCCTTCTTTGGCTTACTACTTGCAATAGTCTTTCGCCAACTTTTGTCATCTGATAGAAGAAAGCCTGATTCTCGCTGAAGTTTAGCTTAACTGATCTTTCTTTTTCTTTTCATCGATAGAACCTGTGGATGTCGTCTGTTGGTTCATAACAAAAACGAAATTATATTGTTGCTTGAATAGCAATCAAATCTGTAGTAGACCAACATGATTTTTAGCTTATAAAAAGTAGCACAATGCGATATTCAATTATTTATATTATTTATTTGTTTTTTGCGTTTCTAGTCGGCTTCTTGTTGCTGGTTCAAGAGGAATGACAACAATCAATACTCTTTTGTTTTTTTTTCCTGCTTGAATAAAAAAGCAAAAGAGGTTATTATATGCACTATATTTTTATTTTGTTTTGATCATCAGCAAAGTTTATTATTACTTACAAATGAATAAAAAAATTGAAAAGAAAAGCTCACTTACATTTACACTTTTTATCAAAAAAAAAAAAAAAGTTGTCAGTGAATAAAGAGTTATTTTTGTATTGTAGTACGTACATTGTAAAGCATAGAGGATAAAGAGTTTTAATTGTCTTTTCTATTAAAGTGGGAGAACTGGAGAGCATGTCGTCATTAACTGTAAAGAAAGGAAAGAAGCATTTTAGGGAATGTAGGACAAGTGAGACAATAAAAGTACTTGTGGTCAAGACGTTGTACGATGGAAGCATGGAGATTATACTGGTTTTAAAACATAGCTGACAATGTGTACAGTATAAATCAGCATTAACAAATGTCTCTTTAAAGATCTGTTGACTCCTACAAAAGGATCATTTTATAAACAAAACATATCCGAGATCTGTAGGTCGCTGTCTATCATCATAAATACATTAGCGCACAATTTGCATTTTTTTTTTTTTTTTTTTTTTTTTTTTTTTTTTTTTTTTTGGTAGAAAATACGAGGTAGTTAATAGAGAACAGGCTGGGAAGAGACTCATCACTAAGGCGTATTTGACGAATGCTGTTTTTACTTTATTCATGAGTCAATCGGCTTATCTATTCAAACGTCTGTTTCCCTTTTTTTCTTGCCTATTTACTAATATGTTGGCTACCTCATAGTCGATTACGACTACTTTGTGTTGGTTTGAAAGTATGATAGATGTAAGAGAATGTCCTAGATAGGAATATCTGCTTGGTATAAAGTGCTGCAAGTAGTTTAAAAAGTACATGTAAAAAAAAGGGAGGGGGAGAGGCGCATATGTTTAGATGAGAAGCACTCTTTTGTATTTGTTTATTCTTTGCGTATTCTATTGAATAAGGAAATTTACATGAAACCTTTGAACTTCAATTGTGCTTACTCCTTTTAATCAAAGCTTTAAAATTATACAACTGTAACTTATAAGCCGAAATTCTTTCTTTTCTAGTACAATATCATGAAAAATAAATGAGTGACGAGTATAGTTAAGCATTATCAGGAAAAAAAAAGTATATTTTAAAATTTCACGATTTATTTTATTAATTAGTAACTTCCTCTTCATTTGTCTTCTTCATTTGTTTTATTGAGCCAAGGTTAACTTTAGGTGGGGATGAAAATCCAAATGCCTTAGCTACCTTTGCCAAGTCTAAACTGTTGATATCAAAAATCTTTTTCAAACTAAAGGATGAATAAGCTTGAAGGTAAGATCGATAGCCATCCTTAGCTGATTGATTCAAATAATAATTTTTATCAATCAGTTTCTCTAATTGACCTTGTACATTGGCTATTTTGTTGGAAGGAAATTGGTATTCATTCAAGGGTACCTTGGCATGCTTTAAATATCGTAAAAAGCCAAGTTCACTTGGTAGCAAAAACAATAAACTCTTTCCTTGTCCACCTGCACGAGCTGTACGACCGACACGATGAATATAGTCACGGGGATCATCTGGTGGATCGAATTGAATGATCCAATCGACTGCTGGAATATCTAATCCTCTTGCTGCGACATCTGTACATAATAAAATACCTCTTTCCGCATTACAATACTCAAAGAAAGTATTTGTACGTTTTTGTTGCTTTTGTTTACCCTATATTTTCTTTATGAGCCAAGAGAATTTTTTAATACTAAATTCAAACTTACGTGAAGAGCCAAGACAGGTACATCAATATAATTCAACAATTCTGCATGGTATTTTACAGAATTACAACTCGAAAAGAACACAATCACCTTCTTCTTTAAATTCTTTCTCAAAAAGGTAAATAGCAACAAGAATCGACGATCAGAATCACATACAACATAGCCTTGTTCTAATCCATCTGCTGTTGAGGTATCTCGATTTTCATGTACGTTAATATAAAGAGGTCCTTTTTTTAAGGAAATACGAGCCAAATCTTGTACTTTGGTGGTTTGTGTAGCTGAGAAAAGCATAGTTTGTCTTTCTGAAGGTAAAATCTTGATAATTTGTCTCATTTCTTCTTCAAAACCGATTTCCAATATACGATCAGCTTCATCGATAATCAGTGCCTTTAAGTTCTTGTAAACAAATCCACGAGTGTTCTTTACATTGTATTAACATAACCAGCCTGTTATCCTCATCTCTCTATGTTTACCTGTAAATGATCCAATAATCGACCAGGTGTAGCAACAATTAGATTAACACCCTTCACAAGTTTATCTGCCTCTGCCTTTCTATTAGCACCACCAATAACAATACCGAATGTCATTTGATGATACTTTAAAAGCTCCTTGGCCACACCAAAGATCTGTAATGCCAATTCTCTTGTAGGTGAAACAATAATTGCACCAGTACCATTTCTAGGCTTGAACTTTAAACGATACAGCATTTCGACAGCAGGGATCAAAAAGGCCAATGTCTTGCCAGATCCGGTCTTGGCAGCTCCTAAAACATCTCGGCCGGCCATCAAGGGTGGAATGGTACGAGCTTGAACCTCTGTCATTTTTTCAAAAGCAAGATCCTTAATCGCATTCTTTGTACGATCGCAACAATCTAAGCTTTCAAAGTCATAATTAACAGGTACATTGTCTTGGTTTTGTTGCTGTCCCAGTTCAATCTCTGTTGAATCTTTGTTTTCTTGCTTCTGTTTCTTAACTTTAACTGAACGATCAGAAGCTAACTGTCTTTTTTCTCCCATTGAAACAACAAGAAAAGAGAAAAAAAGAAAAAAAATAGTAGTTCTGTGACCATTTTCTAGAAAAAAAGGAAAAAATACTATTCATTCGGAGATTGAAACTATTTTATTTTGGTTTATGAGCAGAGATAAAAGAGGTTGGTTTTTTTACAAGAGAAGTACGTGGAGCTCTTATTGGAAAAGTTCTTTTTGGATTCTTTAAATCGAGCAACAAAATGCCTGAAGGTGACATGCTTGGTATTTCTTCTTTTTTAGGTTCCTTTTGTTGCTGAGTTGATCTTTGTAACTTGGCTCTTAATGCTTCCATCACTTTGTTATGATTTAAAGGTGTTTTTTCTGGCTCTTCTTGCTCTTTTTTCTCTGTTATTTTCTCTTTTTCCTCTTTTGCTTCTTCTTCCTCTTCTTTTGAGGGATGTATTTGAGATGATCGATTCTTTTTAGATAATGCTTTCACAGATGGTTTTCGTGTTGATCTTGTTCTTGAAAACGTGCGTTTACAAGAAACTCTTTCTTTCTCTTGTTCTTTTGTTTCTGTCTTTTTTTCTTGTTTGTTTAACGTAGTTGTTTCTGATAGAACAGGAGAAGAAGGCGCTGACAAATTCAAATTTGCAAATGGGACATCAAATAGGGTATAAGGTGATAAAGGTAATTGAGAAGGTGAAGGTGGGGTATTATTGCTTATAAAAGGTGATATCAAGTCACTACTGCTATTTGTTGTTGCTTGGTAAGGTAACCAATCAGTTGAAGAAAAACCTTGTGATTTTACAAGTAAGCTTTTTTTTACTGAGTTTAATATTTTATTTTTATTTTTATTTTTACCCAGTGAAGTATCATCTATAACAGATGATGAACGACGACTTTGGTCTAACTGTAAATCAATAAATTTTGATTGTAATCTTGCTTCTTCTGCTTTTCTCATCTCTTCTGCTCCTCTTCTCTATAATTATATAAAGAAAAATAAGATGATTATTATGTTTAATATTATTATTCATGCTTACTTTGTCTTCTTCAGCTTTTGCTATTAAAATATGCTTTAATAATTCTGTATCATTTTTATATATTTCTAATATTTCTCCAACTGTAACATCAACGAGTGAATTATAGCTATTATCATTCAGCATTTGACAGAAATATTATTTATAGGCTTAAAAAAGAAAAAAGAAAAAAATAGAAGAAAAAAAAAAAAAAAAAACAACAAATCCCCTTTTTTTTGGTTGCTGCTGGATAAACCGTGTCTCCGAAATAAGTCTCTTGTCCAATGAAAGATATCTCAATTTAATCGAAGCCACATTACAATTTATTTTCGTACTGTTTTCTACTTTCGTAACATGAAGGTACACAAGCAAATAAGAGCCAATTTATACTTTTACGGTGGTTCCAGTCTCAATTGGTCACTTTTTTGAAAAACTTGGACACTTTTTAAGTTTCAATTGGACACTTTTTTGAGCCTCAATTGGTCGCTTTTTTGAATCTCAATTGGTCACTTCTTTGAGTACCTGAGATGTTTGCAGATAATTAAGTGAGAAATAAAAGAGAGAACGTGCTTGAAAAACTAGTGAATGAGTCTCTATGTAACCTCTTTATTAGATTTCAAGACGAGAGAGAGAACCCATTTAATCAAACTACGCCTTTATATAGGAAATAAAATTATTCAGGGACCGAAGTGAGTTCAAGGTCAATTTTAGTATTGAACTTGAACAATATAAATATTGTATATGGTTAATATTGTAAATGAGTCTTAGAGAATATGTAATATATAATATTATGTATTCAGTATTTGTTATTTCTTATATGAGATTTGAATAATCTCATACGAATAAGTATTTAATGGGGTAAATACGACACAGGCCATTTGCTTTACCTTTATCGAAGATTTCTCTCCATTTCTTTCTTTTTCCAGGCTTGCTTAGACTTTCAATAAATGCAGCATCTTCAATGGTATACTGTTTTGGGTTATCGCTTTATCCTTCACTTCTGTTATTGTCTTCGAGATTTTTTTGGATCTGTTTGATTGATAAAAGTCCTTCTTCGGCATGGATGATTGTTTTTGTGTTGCTGCTAGTTCCTTGATCCTTGCTTTCTTCAATAATCTTCTCGAGGTTTCTTTTCACTTGACTTAAAAAGTACCCGGTATCTGATTTGAGTATCATGTCATTATCTTCCTTTGCCAAGATATCATCTACAATATGGAATACTAATGCTAACGTCAGATCTCTCCAATATTGTTGAGGTGCTTGATTTATGGTGTGGAGCGTAAGAAAGTAACCGAGTGCTACCATAGGGTTTAGTGTTGTTTGCTGGAAATGGTTGGATGCAGTATCCGCAGTCAACAAAAAGCATTTCTTTGCCCCAAAATTTACAAACTGTTTCGAGCAGAAGTCCATCAGCACTAACAGTAAATTCATTTTGAAATCCAGAGCTAGAAAAAGATTTGGTGACTATGACTAGAACGATGGGTAATACTTTGTAACGCTTATAAACATTAGCGGCATAGTTTATAAGCCTAAGCATGAACTCTTGATTAACTTGATATTGAACTTCAATTAAAATCGGAGGGAACTCTGTCGACGCATAAACCATATCTGACCGACTACCATCGGCCTACTCGGTTGGGGCTAATGAGTAGCTATCAGGAGAAACATCTACACCTATATACGACTTATACATTACCTCAAAAAATTGTTCATTTTGAACCGCCTTTTACACATTTCGTACTGAATCTGCTTCGCATAATCTCCAATCAGCACTCAGCACAAACCATTATGAAGCACTGCTTCTCAGCTATTTACTACACTGTAAGCATATCACGCGCTAGGCGTGAAGGCTGGAAAATATCCAATCAAACAATTTTTTGGGTTTTCGTCGACATTTTCTATTGTATTAGCTAATAATTAATCTCACCGCCCTTTTCTTTCAAAACAAGTTGTAATCTTCGCGGCATGCTGCATACTAACTGCTCGCAGTATTCCTTTGTAATTTCATTGTACCAAATATCTGCAACCCGTTTAAATAGTTTTTTCATACTTAAGGGTGCAGTTTCATAAGCATACAGCCGAACTTTTAAGTAATCCCATAAATTCTCTATAGGATTCAAGTCAGGTGAATATGCTGGCCAATCCAGTAGCTGCAACTTGTTATCTACGAACCATTTTTGTATTAATCTAGATGTATGCTTTGGATTGTTATCATGTTGAAATATAATGTCATCCTTTGACATATCGTATTCTTCTAATGAAGGGAGCATATCCTCCGTCATAATCTTGCAATACAGCTCTGAATCTTAGCCTCCGAGCATTTGAGTGATATATCCAATTCAGTTTGCTGTCAAACAGCTCCAAAGTAGTAAAATTTAGACCGTACTTGCTTCAGTTAAAACATCGACAGCATTTCTTGGGCTTGCATCATTTTTTCATTGGACATGCTGGCATTCACTAATTCGATTGTTTCCGTGTCGAGAAAAATGCGACGTTGAGGGTCCAATGTTAACAGAGGCGAATATCAAGTCGAATGCTGGACATGATTAAAAGACTGCAGGTACACGCGCCGATGATAAGCTTTTTGGTCCCATCACTTTATACCAGCACAATGGACGAATGACTGTAAACACCCTTTGAGTAGCGGAATATATTGTGGCTTCCACCCAATACCAGCGATTGAACGTTTATGATCTTTAGAGACAGTTCCGTAAAGAAAAAGAAAAAGAAAAGGATGAATTGGCAGCATTTTTTATAACTGTTGTTATTTTTGCTATTATTGTCTTTTGATAACATATTGTCACTGATAGATTGGAGTTAGAGCAATGAAGCAATCCTATCTATAACCTTATACTATATGCTATGATGAATAATGATCAAACAGTCCAGTGCTTCATAACATAATGTCTTGATTGAGTTATAAACTCTGTCCCTCTTAGACATTATGAAGAAAGTACTTATACTGTTGCCATTTAAGATACAAAACTATAAAGCTAATGATATGTGTGTATACAGCCAGTTGCTCAATTACATTGTACTCCACAGCAAAAGGTGGCGAATGACGGCATGACAAAAAAAACCGTCTACAAAAAGAATATGCATTGTCTAATTTGTGTTGTTCACTTGTCTTAAAAAAAGTTTGGCATTCATCTCTTTTATCTTTTAAAGCGTCTAATTTATTTTATTAAATCGTCTCATTTATATTAAAAATGTATGAAAGATCAACTTTCGCTGCTAAAATTGGATTAAACTCTTTTTATTGGCTAATGTCCATTTTTTTTTTTAAAAAAAAAAAAGCTGAGAAAAATTCAAGTCACTTTTTTTTTTATCTCTTTTATCAATTATGAGTTTAGAGGAACCTTTAAAACTTGTCTCCCAATTATTTGGTAAAACCTGCTACTGATATTTTTGATTAGCAATTGACACAATTTTTGTAGAGGAGCATTTAAAAAGTGATACAAATGCCACCCCAGAAACATTTGATCCTTCTTCTTCATTTCTTGACATTTTAGAAACGCGCAGAGATCAAGTAACGATTGAAAGAAAGAAAATTTTTTCCCTCGTTATTGACATTTTTTCCTTCTTGACAAATAGATCATTTCATTCAACGATGCACATGCGCAACAAATCCCCAAAAACACTTTGGTACGATTCCGTTGTATGATTCAAGATACTGGTTTAGGACAAGAAATGCTTGTCTCTGCTTATGAAACAAGAAATGAGGATGGCACAACAAAGCTATGCTGCTATCGTTATACAGACGATCCAATTGAAGTATATATATATAAAAAAAGAATAAGCTAGATGACTTATTACTTTTCGGCATAGCTACATGAGCATCGTGTGCCTGAAGATTATCTCTTAGAGCGTACGCTTGTCTATTGTGTTTCTCCTCCTGGAGAAAATCAATGGACAAAAGAGGCCTACGATGTATATAATGGTAAATAGTGAATAAGAAAATTAAAGAAAAGAAATTTACGGTATACGGTAGGTTCATTGGAAGATCAATTGAATTACTTAAGCATTGAAGATGACAAAAACCCCAATATTGCCAAAAAATATCCTTTGCCCGGCAAAAAGCACACATCAGCTATCGTTAAATTCTACAATGGCATGGATGAATCAATTCGAGTAGGACAGTTAGTGGAAGTGATTGGCATTCGTGGACAGGATCTTCAACAAGAGGAAGAAGCAAATAATGAATATGAACTTGAATCTCCTTTGCATTCATTTTCTAATACGCCCGTCTTACATGCTATTGCATTCAAGAATTTGAACCACAGTACACCACTGAAAGCTTATGAAGCAGCGAGTAATTATTCGGTTGAACAGCTTCGTTATGACTTGGTTGAGTATATCGCATCTGTCTTGGGTGGCGATAAGTTGGCCGCTGAATTTGTCTTGTTACAATTATTATCAAGAGTGTAAAAGAAAGTACAATATATATCGTCATCAGACTAACATATTTGTATGGTAGAACAACAAAGATAAATGGATTAAAGATCGGTCATCTCACTATCAATCTCAATGGTTTCCCATTTTATAAGTCAACAAAAGAAAATGAATCCGTTCTCTTTAGCTCAACCAATCCCGTATCACAACCTTTGATTGATGTCCTTGAGAACTTGACTGTTCATTCAGTCAATTTACCTTTGACAATCCAAGGACTCAACCAATCCAAGTTCACCCCCAAATGTGTGAGTGAAAGCTTAGAGGCAGGTGTATTACAATTAGTAGATGGTACTATGCTTCTTGTGGATGAGACTGTATTAGATGAAGGACAATTGCAAGATGCTGGCGTTCGTAATTTTCAAGCACTTCAAACCTTGATTCAAACCCAAACATTGGGCTATGAATTTCCTTATAGTCAATATGATTTCGATACAGACATAAGTGTCCTTTCAATTTCTTCAAACAAGTCTATATTGCCTGTAAGCTTTAATTTACTACTATTGTTATTATGACTAATAATCAAATTTGTATAAAGAATCATTGTTCTGTACTTCTTAAGCCTACTAACCCACTTGAAGATTCCAAACAAGATATGTTGAAGTTATCTAAAGAACAACTTGAACAATTTAGAAGATTTATTCATACAGCAAAACATGCCTCCTACGATATTCCAGAACAAGTCTCTGAGGTAAATAAAAAGGGATTATATAAAACAAGTAATAATGTATAACAACAGTACATTCAAGAGTCATTTGTGAATGAAAGAAAGAAGGCTACGGATACAAAGAGTGAATTACCGACACAAGAAGAGTTGATGCTTCGTATGAGTTTAGCAAGATTGGCTGCTGTATCATTTGGTGAAAATACTCTTTCTAAAGAAAGATATGATTATGTCGTAGAATTAGATAATCAACGTAAATTAAGACAAACATCAACAACCATTAAACATATGAGCAAGTAAAAACCACGCCTTTGTATAAAAACATTATTTTGCATAAATAAAAAAAAATAATATTCATTGTTATTATTATTATTATTATTATTTTATCAGTTTGAATTTCAAGTAAGGTGAAGTATTTATACATGCACTAATTTATAAAAATACAATGAGCCTGTAGCTTTTTATTTTCTCTTTTTCTTTCGCTTAACATGAACTTATTCAAGACTAATATAAATGAGCCTGTTGTAGATAATAAAAAAGGTCAAAGCATGTTGGAAAAATTATTAAGTAAGTCCTCTTTTGATCGCATACAGTTTTTTTTTAATCTCATAAAGCATACAGGATTATTTAAACAAAAAAAGAAATTACAAGACAATACAATGGTTATTTCATGGCCATTTGAAGCTATTCATAAAACACATATTCATTTAGATATTAACACTGGTGAATTATCTTTAACAAATGGTTGGGAATCAAGTAAGCTTTTATTGTATCTGTGAGCATATTTGCTGATTGTATTTTAGCTAGAGGAGAAAGCAGTAATCAACAAGATATTTTATTATCTTCCTTTGTAAAGCGAATTTATGCCGAGTTTGAAATGATTCCACCGCCACCACCAATACCCTCACAACCTTCGTTACTTCCACTACCTCAAAAGGCGATACTTCATAAATACATGACAACCATTGAAGCATCTCGCGCATTATCCAAGTTATGTAGAGAAGAAGACCCTCATCAATATTATGCTGATATGACTAAAATTGGAGAGGGAGCTTCAGGCTCTGTTTACAAAGCATATGCTATTCAAAAAGAACACACGGTGGTAGCCATCAAACAGATTCATCTTCGACGTCAATCAAGAAAGGATCTGATTGTTGAGGAAGTGCGCATGGGTCAAGAGAAGCCCTTTCACGACAACTTGGTCAAGCACATTGAATCTTTTCTTTGGAAACATGACGTCTGGATTGTGATGGAATATATGGAAGGAGGTAGTTTGACAGATGTCGTGATACATAATTGTATGACAGAAAAAGAGATTGCAGCCATTTGCTTGGAACTACTAAAAGCCTTGGATTATCTTCACTCAAGAGGTGTCATTCACAGAGATATAAAGAGCGATAATATATTGATCGGCCCTCAGGGACAAATTAAACTTTGTGAGCATTTTTATTTTTTATTTTTTTATATTTGATTAATCTTTATTGTATAGCGGATTTCGGCTATTGTGCTCAAATAGATAAAATACGCTCAAAGCGAACTACATTAGCTGGTACATTATGCTGGGTAAGTTAGGATGTTTTTATTAAAGTAGCGAGCCTTATAGTTTTCATATCAGATGGCACCAGAGATTGTTCAATGTAAAGAGTACGGCCCCAATGTCGATATTTGGTCTTTGGGCATAACAGCAATTGAAATGGTGGAAGGAAGTCCGCCTCATTTAGAGAATCCTCAGCAAGCCATTCAACTATTGAAGACACATCATACTCCACCAAGTTTGAAAAATCCAGAGCAATTGTCACCTTATTTTCGTGATTTTCTAAGCCAATGTCTTCAATTTAATGCCGAAGATAGGCCGACGGCTCATGACTTACTACAGCATCCCTTTTTATCAGATGCAGCACCTCTTTGCTCACTGCTACCATTAATTGAAAATACTAAAAATCAAATCACGATGGACGATGAATTTTGTTTATAGATTCATTTGAAATATGTAAATTTTATCATCAATCATGTTTAAAACGTAAAACAAAGACGAAGAATAGTACAAATATAAATTGTATGATTTCCTTATAATTGCTTCTTTTTATGTCATAAAAGCTAAATAAAATATTTAAATTCCTTAAAGGTTTATTGCAGATAAAAGACATGTTCTGCATCTTTGTTCATAAATTGCGCGCGTCTTGTCTTAATACATCATGATGGGTGAAAAAACCAAGGAGAATTCCAAGTCTATTTGTAAATTATTAATCTAGACAATGTTTATTTTATAGTTTCTTTTTCACTGGAATACTGACATAAAATGGGAAAATGATCCTTGCATATTTCAAGAAGATGATACTAAATACTATGCAGAGTTCTACAGCATAGAATATTAGAAACGATGCAAATTTACTTGCTTTTGGCATCTAATCTAACCAAAGTTCTAACTTGAGTTCTCTTGGATCATGCAAAATGAACATTTTTTATACAGCTTCTGATCCCTGATAACCAATTAGGTATATGTGAACATTTGAAATTGTTAAAAAAAAACTGTAGTTAGATCCCCGTTAGTAGATATGATCAATACGAAGTGATATTATGTTATTCCCCAACCCCGTACTATTGCTCTTGCTAGAAAAACTTTAGTTGGAAACCAGATAGATTGAAATGGAGACAGTGATTTCACTATTATAAAAACTACATAAAAAAAGGAGATCAAGTAATTCGGAAGCTGATAAAGTACATGAGAACAACGAGAATATGAAATGCGAATTAACAAAGACCTAGCAGTTGTTAAAAAAGGAAAGATGAAAAATATATTACTTGTTCTTAGCCTCTTTAAGAAGACAAAGCCTATAAGGTGCAAGTAATATTTATAGAATGGCCAAGGTTACACTTAATCATGAGCGTTTGATACATAAGCTAACCACATAATTCGTAGCCAATGGTTTCTTATGACTCAGTTTGACTATTTCATTAGAAATAATGCAGAACTTGATAACTATATACTGACTAGCCTAGGTATCAAGGATCATACGTCAGTAATAGCTCAGGAACTCTAAGAATAAGAAAGTGTGTTGGAACAAACTGTCTATATGATGTGTTTGCTTGGAAACAATTTCTATTAATGCTGCGTATGGTGCTCAACCTCTGTGTATTTTTTGGCACTGGTTACTAGTTCCAAGGATTCCTCGTTATCACTACTCAAAGATGCTGTGTTGCCACTAAAAGAGTATGTAATTTCATATGAAGTGATTGCAGGATTACAGCAGAATACATGCAAGGTATCAGTTGAAGGCTTAAGATGTGATTTCATGATCAAAGTCTCTTTCTATATTATGAACATTCACAAATGAATCGTCTATGATATTCATGTACCAATTTCTGCAGAAATAAGTACTATGCTGATCGATTGTGTAAAGCGGCTTGATAAAATTAATAAATATGGTATTCTTGACAACGATGATCAAAAAGGATGAATAAGGATCCATATCATACAGAATACATCAAAAAAATAAATTATTTTAATATGAACATTTCAAAAAATGACTTGAGGCTTTTGAACATCATAACGTCCATAAGAACGTATATCTAACCTCGAGATTGCTAATCAATAAAAGCATTTGCCATGTATTCAATATACTTTGAAGCACCTTAATGGAGGATGAAGCTTAATACACGTTAGTATTTTATTCTTTTGAAAAGAGAAAGGTTACTGAGGTACAAAACATTTATGCAAATTTGTATATATAATGGTTTAATAATCGCTTTTAATTAGCAGGTGCTAACTTTGACACCACGATGTTCAGACTACGCGTATGAAATGCACTCCTTATTCTTTCTCTCTACAGTATACTCTACCTGTAAGACAAGAGATCAAAATACAAAAATTGAATTGGAATTAGAAAGAATGCTCTCAGCGAATGATAAGATGAATATAGTACAATCACAAATCATAACAGATAAAATTGTCTTTTCTCATCCATCAACACATTAAAAAAACATGTCAGCTAGAATCTCCCACTACATACGACCATTAATTATATCTGAAGATGAAACAAAAGAAAGTAAAGCATGGGGGGGTTTTTTTATCTTCTTAGAACACGTCACACGATTAGAGAGATTGCAGAACTTGTTGGATCGAACAAGTCTACTGTACAAAATATAAAAGCCACGATTGATGACTATGACAGCTCTTTGTCTTACAGGCAAATTGGATGACCATTGAAAATAAATGAAAGAACTGAAAGGCACTTGAAGAAAATAATTGGAGAGGATCCTTTTGCCTCTTATAAAGAAATAAATATGGAGCTAGCAAAGCTGGATATTCTTTGTTTGTATAGAAACTCTTCGATCGTATGTTGATCGACTTGACTTCAAATCATACAGAGCAGCTCACAAACCTAGATTGACTGCAAGACACCGCAAAACTAGGATTCGTTGGGCGAAGAAACATCTCAGTTGGACCGAAGACCAATGGAGAAAAGTTGTTTGGTCTGATGAATCGCGCTTTGGTATAGAATGAAGTAAACGGGGAAAAAGAATGCTCAGGAAGGAAGGAGAGCGTTTTGATGAAAGAAACATAGTATTCACATTCAAGTAAAGCGGTAGTAGTGTTATAGTTTAGGGATGTTTTTGGGGAGGAGGTTTCGGACCTTCAGAAATTACTGATACATACTAGACTGAATCATGTTATATCCTATTCTTAGCCTCAAAAATGGCGTAGCATATATGATTTACTTCAATATGTTGACCACATTTTTACACAATTTGAGGCTTTTTACGATACAACTAATAAAATTTCTCATTCATTTTGCCGCTTTCCATAGTTAGCAAGAAATGTTTCATCAACTAAGAATCTTAAGTATATTGAATGATTTGAATGGTTTTCTTATATTAAATAATTTCATTGTTGTTTTTAACGCGTAAGCGATTAATATTCAAGTTATTATTTTTTAAACAATAAATCAAGTTTATTTTCGCAATAAGCATGTCTTTATCTCAATCTATAACATGTACAGCCAAGACAATGGTTACCATGGTCGACCACATATGATGAAAATGTTGTCAGTTATTGATATCCAATGATAACAAAAAGCATTGCATATAAATATTTCTGGTTTGCGTTTAGATGTTCTTGTGCTAAGCATTATTAAAATTGAAACTATGGGTCTACCTGTTTATAAGCCAAGATATCCTCCTCCCCGTCCTCCTCGTCCCTATAGCCCACCATCATCTTAGATAGGTTCCAACTTGTTAGGCAATCAACGAATAGTCTGTTAATGTATTTTATATTTTAATGTACTATTATTGTTATTTGTTAATAAAGATATTTATGCTATGAATAGCGAGTAAATAAGAATATGAAAGAAAAAATAGTATAAGCTAAACAAGCCTATGCTTAAGTATGACTTACCTATATGAATTGTTTATAAACTCTTAAAATGTCTGTATGACACAAACAATACGATAATCGTCATACTGTTCGGTTCGTTCATGAAAAAAAGGAAAGAGAACGAGGGATATGGAAAGGAAAAGGAAAAAGTGAAAAAAGAAAAGGAGAAAGGAAAAACTATATAAACCCACAAGTATCTTCTGTGAATATGCTTCTTTACTCTCGAATCTCATCTGTACGTTTCTGGTATAATAAACTGAACAAGAAAAAGAAAAGGGAAAATAAAGCTCTTTTGCTCACCGATCTCTTTTTTATTATTCTTATCATCATCAATTAGATATCAAACATGGAAAAGAACAAGCATTTTTACTTGAAGCACAGCCAAAGTGGTTTAGTTGCTGATGTTGAAAACAACAGCATGGACGTCGATGCCTACATTGTATTGAAGAAGAAGGTTGACAATGACTGGGAAAGTAAGCAGGTCTGGTACTATGATGAAAAGGAGCAAGTAGTCAATGTTCAGACCGGCAAGGTCATTGGCTACATCGATAGGGATCCCAACACTTCCAATCACAAGACCTTAGTTCAAAAGGCAAATGAACACAATGGAAAGTATCAATGGACCTATGACGCTAGTAAGAAGATCATCTACATCAAGCAAAGTGGTCCTGGATATAGCTTTGGTCCACATGCCGACAATACCTTTGATGGATGCAAGCTGTGTGTGAACAACAACAGAACCAACCCATCTCCTTCCGACCTCTTTGTAATTGAATACAAGGAAAACTAACTGAGTGGTGGCTGCACTTTATTTTTCTCATTCTCCTCTCTCTTATTCAAACAATAAAAGATAGCCATTTACTATGTAGTGGCTTTTTTTTGTGTTTATAATTCTTTTTGGTCTTCTTTGACTATTATTGTTATTATTGTTATTATTGTTATTATTGTTATTATTGTTATTATTGTTATTATTGTTATTATTGTTATTATTAATTATTTATTAAGGGTCTTTTTTTATAGCTGCAAAAGGTTAGTAAGAAATAGTAGCTTAGGGAAAGTAATGATGCTTTTTTTTTTCTTCGTTATTGCCTTATAGACTCTTTCTCAAACTATACGTAGATCACTATTATACGCTTCATATAGATCTTCTCTTCTTTCCTCCAAAAGTGCTCACCTTACTCCTCTTTAGCGATATAGTACCCCCCCTTCTTTTCTATTTTGCACTAGACCATTTCAACGATCATCTGTAATTTAAACTGTAGTACCATCGATCGCGCTATTTTTGGTATCAGGTAATCTCATTGACATTTTATGCTTGATTAAGCACCCTCCATTCCAGAAGTTCTTCTAAGGTATTCTATAAACCGTTGGACCTTTACGAACTACCAACTTGATCTTTCTTGACTAGCTTTTATCCTTTCAATATTTTGTGTTGCTTACCGCGCATTCAGAATCCATCGTTATTCTGTAACTATCTTTCCACTGGCTGTTATTTAGTGAATAGAACTTTGAAAAAAATAGCTCAAGCAAGAAATATTTTGCAGTAGACTAGTCTATTTTATGCAGAAATTGATTTTCTGTGCTTTTAGAGAGCAATCTATAAAAGTTATTTCTATTGATTCAACTTCTTACGGTAATAGTTTCTCCTCTTAATATGCTAGTTATTTTTTGCTATTTGACCACTGTAACTGTAAGGCCACCAAGGTTCTGAATACTTTTTTTTTTCTTTTTTTCTTTTTTTCTTTTTTTTGCTTGTTTTTCTTACTTTTTTCTTTAGTCTCACTCAATAAATTGAAGCGAAAAAATGTGGCAGATAAAATTGATAAATGGACAAGTACCATGTTATTTTGTACTTTATAGCTTATTCATTTTGATGAGGAATATAAACTAATTTAATAATAAAAAAAGCCTATACGATTGGAGGTAGAATGTTGAAGTATTGACAGGAATCACCCCCTTTTTGTTTTTCTAATTTAGTTTAATGGAGTAAATTTGGATGGTTTTGAAATTTTTATTATATTGAAACACGTAAACCGTAAAAAATGTATAAATAAGTGTAAAATTTATTCTTTGTGTTTTACAGAAAAATAATGTTGATCAGTTGGCTCTCTACTTGTAAGTATGTTTAACTTTTATAAAAGCAAAACGATCTCGTATACTAACTTGAGCATCTTCAGTACTTGTTCTTGTTATTGCTTTTGTAAATGTAGAAGGAAAACCTTCTGTGGAAACAATTACTTACAGTGTCGTTGCCCTGCTGAATAACTCTCAGCTCATGGGGGTTGAAGTTGATAGCGCCATCCATATCCTTCAACTTGATCAACCAAGCACCATACTCTATAGGGGCAAAGCACCCGTAGCTCGGCAAAGCTACAGATATGTCAAGATCAACGCAGAAAACTACTGCGTCACAGCTGAAGGATTCTACCGGCCACCAGAAACAATTGACACTGTTAATGAATATTTTAATCGAACATGGAACAAGAAAAAAATCACACCCTTTCCTCAAGTCTATGAGCCGTTATCGATCATCAAACGGATCCCTACCAAACTGCATAAAGAGGGCGAAATTTCTACTATTCACTTAGTCGCTGATCAGCAAGAACTAGACAAAATGCACCAAAACTATGGTGAAGACATTGACGTGAAGGCAACCATGTCCTACGTTTCCATAACCGACAGCCTTTTTTTTAAACATATCAAGATGTCAATTTCCGGTCACAGTTCTCGATGGATGCCAAAGGTCCCTTACAATATTAAGATAGAGGAAGGCGATAGACTCTATGGATTTCAACGTATCAAGGTTAGATCCTTGGGCAATGACCCATCCTATCTTCGTGAAAAGCTTGCCTATGACATGATCAAAGCCCTTGGTCTTCCCGATACAGAACTCTCTTACTGTCGTCTTTTCCTAAATGGTCAAGAACTTGGTCTTTTTGGCGTGATTGAAATGTTTCAAGATCCTTGGTCAACTCTCGAATTTGGAAATGGTGATAAGGATTATGAAGGCGGTATTGTCTATCAGGCTCATGGTCACGCCGCAAGTGGCCGCTATTCTGACTTGGAGTATCTGAAAAACCTATCTGATTACAAAGATGGACAGTACGATATAAAGTCAGATGGTAAGCAAAGTTTTAAGCCCCTTCAGAAGTTTACCAAATTTATTGCGGAGGGCCCTGTGGAAGGTAAGCATGTGGTTGATATTTGGAATACGATGCTTCATATGGAGACTTTTCTTCGTTCCATGGTGCTGGAAGTCTTGAATTCTTACTGGGATGGCCTTATAGCTCACAATCACAATTTCTATCTTTACAACAGCCCAGATACTGACAACTTTATTTACATCTCTGCTGATTTGGACTTTACATTCGGCTCTGTCATTATTGATTCCAAGCCCATGTTGACTGGTAACTATAACACGTTTCCTGGAATGCATACACAGAATTTGATGTCCAAGGTACTTCAGGTTCGAGAGTTTAGAGAACAATTCGAGGAAATGCTTTTTCATGTTGCAAAACATCTTGTCAATCCTGAAGTTACCAACGGCCGTATTGATGACTTGGTTGACATGATTCAAGAAGACGTCATTTGGGATCAGAACTTGCCTCGACTGGGTGTCCTTGTGCAAAATCTAGCAAAGAAGTTCAATATACCTCTAAAAAATGGTAAAATTCCAGCTGACTTGGACGTCAAGTCTATGATCCGTCAGGCTCTGACAACTAATACTGAAGAACTTGGAGAATTTGCTCATATGATTCCTAAGGGTGACCCTGAGAATATCGAAAGAACCTTAATTTATATCGAAGCTATTCTTAAAGGTGTGCCTTTTTTTGAATCCATTTATAGTTCTACAGGATATGAGGTCTTTATGGGACTTAAAGAATATATTCGAACAATCAGCAGAAATACACTGGATTACTTTTATTCTATCGGATACTAAATCTACTTTTCACCCCCTTTTTTTTGTGTATATGACATACTATTATTTATTTTCTTATCATAATAAAAAATGCCATTTCATAAAGTCTTTTTCTTTCTTGTAGTTATACACTTCTTGCTTTTATTGTATGTCAGCATACTTCTTTAAATTTATGACGTGACGTTTTGTTAATCTATTTCTATCTTTTGCTTCTTTTTGTTTTATTTTTTTGCACCCACAAGATGTCAACCGAAAAAGATAATTCAACATTCATTCCCTCAATAAGGGCTTTACATGATCGCTACACCTTTATTTTAGAAAAATGTGATGAATGGAATAAAAAGAAACCTATCCTTGGCTTACACAGGTACACAAACTCACTTGAGGCAGAAAAACAATTTTTAGAAAAGGTTCATGAGGAAAATTGATACGTGTATCTGTTAACATGATCTACTATTGCTAGTTGTTAGAAAGTCCAGATTTAATAAAAAAGGAACATATTCAAAGTACCAATCTTGGTTATTTGGAGCCTGTTTATGAAGCACTTGCAGCCATTGATCAAAAGAACGAGGTCATGCGAATCGTTGGAGTGCCTTTTTCAGATGATACTGCTTGGATGTCTCAAACAGCAATGATAAAACGCCGCAGTATAAAAGTAGATATTGTTGCTGACAATGGTTTAACTTGGATAAAAGTGATTGCTAGAAACGCAAAGGCATTTAGACATGAAGTCATGGGCTTGGAACAAGATGAGGAAGAGGAAGAGGAAGAGGAAGAAGAGTTGCTGGGTTCAGCAGCCGAAAATGATTTTGATAATTTGCCTATTTTTAGAAAGGCTCGAGAATATCTCAATACTGCACAAGCTCATCATCTTCATTTTCATACGCCAATTGTTGTTTTCGCCTTTATGCGTATTCGACCTGATGAAGATATCTTTGTACAAAAGATTATGGATAGACTGAGAGAGATGGGCGTGATGGTTTATTTACAAACTCCCGAAAATGATTTACAGTCAAGCTATAGACATCTATTGAAGAATGTTGATGCTTCAAATATATCTACAGATAAACTCAATTTGGATGTAAGCAGTATCTTTGCTCTTATATCTGAGCTATCTCACCACCCTTGTTCACCAGACGATATTTCTGCAATCCCTATCAAGGTTCAAGCAGAAAGAGAAGCGTCCGTTCCTTGCTTACCTCAACTGAAGCGACTTGTCATTAACAAAAAGCTATTCATGGTTCAAAGTGCATACGATCGACTCAAGGATATTGTGGACGTCGTAGGTGGACCTAGGGAAATAGCAAGATTCAAGTACTTGTTTAGGTATTCGTTGGGTACTCCTGATCTTGCATTCGATCAAGATCTTTGGACAATTCTTCCTCCTTTAAAAGTGCAGGTGATCGAAGACGCGCCGTCAAAGGAATTCTTTCAATTGCTGGAACCTGCTTCACAAAAATCAAAACTCAACAATGGCCGAAAGATACGCACAAGGTTTTCAGATTTTCACGCCATCATATTTGGAAGCGGTAACTATTACAAAATGACAACGCTAACAGCTATTCAATGGATGGAGAAGGCCTTGGCGGATGCAGGTGTCTTGGGAACTTTTATTATTTGCCATGAGCCGAGATCGTTGGCTGAACAAAAAATTCTAAAGTAAAATTGTAGATTTATTTAAAGTGAATAAAGTTTAGAAAAGGAGGGAAGGGCGAAATTGACTACATAAGGTTGAGATATGTTTAGTAAAAAAAAAAAAAAAAAAAAAAAAAAAAAAAAAAAAAAACGGAATATTTGTTTTTATTAAGCAAAATGGTATATAAATTTCCTAAGAAATCAAGTCGATAGGCTGTTAATAGGTATAGAATCATGTTTATCGTAAACTGCAGAGAGAAGCTCTTCTTTATCATTGACTGATAACCATTCATCATATTCAGTATTAGTTTCTAGACTCCACTGCGAAGGATGAATACCATTCCTAGGGCATGAAGACTAATAAAATATTAGACCCTTGAGCATATTTATAATGTCTTTATTTACAGAGTGAGTTGGAAGCCAATTGCCACATAATTCACAAGTAGCTGGTAAAAGAGTAATGAGTTGCATTTTTAAAATAAGAAAGAAAAAGATTAGATTCCAAATCTCATTTTTTACTTTTTAAAAGAAACTTGTCAAATTAATAATTCATGTGCTTACTCCCTAATTTGAAAGTATCCTTTTGTACCTTCTTAAGTTGTTTATCTGTTCCTCATCATCTTTATTGTATAAGCCTTCATTTCTATTCATGATCCTTAAGATCTTGTTTGCTTCCCTTATTTCTTTCATGTTATGTCTCATGTGCGTTGGTTATTACTGATCATATGGCATATATAAATACCTTGTACTCTTTACAATCACACCTGTTGTGTAATCCTAATGTTCCCATAAAAAGTATTAGGGATCATGCTCATATGTAGTTTGATATAAGCAAGCTGATGTTTATTTATAAATCTTGTTTATTAAATGTCTTTTGTGATATAATGTCCATCTCAATTTCACAAAATACAAATGTGAGGACGATCCCTTCTAAAGCTTAATTTTAATTCACATTACTGATACTTGCTCTTACTTTTATATGAATAGAAACACACTATTTTTATCTAAAGAGTATCAAGTTTGATTACAGAATACTAAATGGTATTCTTTGAGTACATACAACCTACTTAAACGTATGTGGTATTCTTGAATGATTTAAACCGATTTAAGATTAAAACATTTTGAATTACTAATCATAGGATTTATCCTAATTCTTTAATTTGCATAAAACAGAATAATTAATGCAGAAGTTTCTATTGTTTACACATAAAGTGAAAAGATAGTGTCGCACAAATCCATCCTATCTTCCCATTTACTCAATCACTTTCTAATTACCTGGTATTTCCTATGTTTCTATAAAGCTTTTTGAATCTTTTGACATTATATTTATTTTTAACGATTACAAAAAAGCAAAGAACAAATCATGAAGCCAATTTAAATTTTGGTCTATAAAGTAGATAGATTCATCAGGACAGCTCAAGCAACCATGTTCCTTTTTTTAGCAGGAAAAACTTGTAAAACAATGGGAGGGGGGGCGGAATCATGCCGGTCATCACATGAAAGAGAGATGGAAGGGTAAAGTGGAAAGGACTGTGAACGAATAGGGCTTTTAAGGTGCTAACTAAAATGATATACGTAGAAAAGGAAAATGAGTACAAGACGATAGATGTCCTCATGACTTGCTGAGAGTAAGAAGGATGATGACAAAATATAAGGGCTTGCTCAATTCTGATAGGTTATTCATAAAACGGATAAGGATGATTGTAATTTAGATGCGATATTTTTATTTATATTGTTCTATGCGTATTTATCATCGAAACTATAACATCAGATACTCTTCTTCTAAGTATATTTACAGTATGGAACGAAGAGAGCAAGGGAATTATAAAAGAAAAAGAATAATGTATAGGTCTAATAAAATGAAGAAATGTGTGATAATAGAATGGATGGGTAAAAACTATTTGTTGAAATCATTAACAAGAGCTTTGACGGCATCGATTGTACCGAAAATACAACCCACTACACCCAACAGAAGAGTAAGAGCACAGAATGCTAATTCGTAAATAGGCTTATTGCGAACACCCGTCAATTTCAAGTAACAAAGTACAGGCAACAAGAAGACCAAACCACAGTTTGCCAAGGCACCAATAAGACTCATAAAGTCATCAAAGTAGGGCACAAAGATGGCCAGGATAACCAAGATAGCCATACAAATAGTACGAATCAAGGCACGGGCAAGCCAAGCCTTGACTTTACCGAGTCTTTCATCAGTGGCATTGGTCCACTTCTCCATCTCGAGTGAGAAAGAGGTGGTGTAGATAGGAATAGCAAGGATAACGTGAATAGTCATCACAATCACAGCAACCATTCTTCCGGCACCATCAGGGAGAGCGTTATAGATAGGAGATACTGTATTACGACCATAAGACCAGTAACCAGGAATGGCAGTCAACAAGTAAAGAGCGGTACAGGCACTCATACCAGCAAAGACGGCCCACTTCCACTGGTGAGGCTTCTTCAAAGCATGTTCTACGTGAGGATAGGTGTTGATACCACCATAAGAGAAGGCAATAGTAGCCAAAGAAGAAGGAAAACCGGTCCAGATGACAGAGTCAGTAATAACAGCTCTTTCGGGGTGTGCAATACGATCCATGGGACCTTGGATGACAACAACAAAAACGGCAATCATAGTACAGATAGCACCCGTGGCGGAAAGGATAGTGACTTCTTTTAAAGTTTTGGCGACCAAGGAGGGAATCAGCAAGACAGCGCCGACGATACATGTCCATGTGGTAGAGTTCAAGGCGGCACTCTTTAAAAAATGATTAGTTTAACGAGATGATTTGAAAGATAGAGACTTACTGTATCACGAAGCAAATAGTTCAAGTTACTAGCAGCCAAGACTAAATAAAGAGCAGGACAACCAAACAAGTTGAGAAAGTGAAGTACGGAGGCAACGATATAACCTGCCCAACCGAATGCAGCAGTTCCGACTTCTTTGTAGTCATGGAGACGTTGACCAGGCTTATGATATAAGCAACGAATTAAAATGATGCCGTTATAGACAGACATAAAGTAAGCCAACATCATGATAAGGATACCGAGCCAACCACCAAGTGCAAAAGCGTCTGTTTGAAATGTAAATTAATGATGTTGTAGAAATGACACAAAAAAAAAAAACTTACGAGGAAGACCCAAGGTACCAGTACCAGCAACAATACAAGTAACATTAAAGAAGGCTGTCATAAAGTTACCATTTCCATGGCCAAACTCATTAACAATTGAATTGTTATCTTCTTCAGCTCCAAAGTTATCAATTGCTGTTTCCTCGATTTTAAAGCTTTCAGCATAGCTACGGTTGGGGGATGGAGGGGAATTATGCTTCTCGATCTCGTGCATGGCCATGTTTTTATTAATTTAAATCAAAATTTGTTGGAAATTCAAAAATAAGGGAAGGAGAGGGGGGCCAATTAAGTATAGAAAAAAAAAACAGTTGATGTTCTTTTTTTTTTATATAAAAAAATTACAAAGAAAAAAAAAGGTCAGATCATATTTTTCTTAAACGATTGGACCCTTTAAATATATTTTTCCCTATTCAAAAAAATTTTTTTTTGGAAATTGACAAGCGAAACTCGGAAAGGAGAAAATGCTGATGTTTAATGATTTGAAGCACAGAAGGATGGTTTCGGTAAGAAAAAAAGTAAGGTAAAGTTTAGTTTATAAGCCTTGATTCTAGTCAATTCGATACTATCATTTATTCTATTTACTTTAAAATCCAAAGATCAATAAGCAACCTTCAAAAAAAGGTCTTGATTCTCGTATTGAATGAAATAAGAGTACGGCCAAATACGGAAATGAAAAAAATATAAATCATTGTCAGTTCCAAGATTAGATTAAAGTTTACAAGATTTGTGTCACAAAAAGATGCAGAATATGTCAAACAGTCACTTTTTCCCACACTCTTTGAACCTCATTTTTTCCCAATACATCATGTTCATCACTTGGATCATCAATGGGCTTTTTGATTCGAAAAGTAAAGAAAAGAAAACGAAAAAGAAGCAGCTTGTTTTCTTCTTCATCTCTTTTGTCTCCGCTAAGATTTTAGTTGATACAAATTAAACAGTAACAAGATAAGATAAGCCTTTTAAAGCTCAACCACTCTTCATCTCACTCATCCAACTGTTCATCTAATTCAAGCATAAAGAAATAAAACTAGGGTACTGACTGTGATGTGTTTTGTTCACTGAATGCAATTCATTCTCTCGTTTCATATATTCTGGCTTACAAATGCTATTTTAGTGATCCAATATGATAACCAATAAAATTCATTTTATTTTTGATACAATCCCATTGATTCTCCCCACATTTTGCTGAGAGATTCGGACAATATTTATCCATTCTTGTCACACAAGCAAACGGTCCATTGATCTACTTTAGGAATTTAAATGTGTCTTGCAAAGAAAAAAAAAAAATCACGTTCATTATTAGGTCACAAACACACACACATAAATGTCAGACTAAACTGACGTACTAGTTGAGAATAGAGTGCTTAACAAAGGATGACTTTTTAAGAAATATGAACAAAGGGTTCATTGAATGAATGCTGTTGATATAAATTAATTATTTGATTTTTAACGCTGTACAATACCAAAGGCTTCTTGGCTCAACTTATTTAGCTTTTACTTTTCATTCTGCTTGAATCCATATCTTTAAAATCAGAAAGAAAAGAATAGATTCGATTAAAGTCAATCGAAATGACGATGAACAAAGTATTTAATCACATCAAATCACAAATGGCTTTTTTCTCAATTTCACTTGCTATTTGAATCTACTCTGTCTATTTTATGTTTAATGAATAGTAGATAGAAATAAGTTGATTTGACCTTTTTTATAATAGCTAGACTACTTTTTAACACATTTTCTTGTTTATATTTAAAAAACAAGTTGTATATCCTCTTTGGATTTAATAAACAAATTTAAACATAGCATCAACCTGTCTGAACCATCTCCAAGGTTTGATAGCTCAAGATTTTCCTATTGATTTCAATCGATTTACGAAAAAAGAAAGTACAATTGAAATTTAAAACTCAATTGATTCTAATTGGATTCATCGATCCCTTTCTTTTACATGTTTACTGAATTCATTTCAACAAGTAAATCCTAACTTGTTTAATTATTAAAGTTTTGTTACAAATAATCTATCTGAATCCGTTTAATTGTCTATTAATCTATTGCAAAATAGAATTATTAAAAGCTTAGTTTTTTTTTTTTTGGTTTGCATAAGCCAGTTTAAGAACAAAGAAACAATGAGTTTAGATAAATAATCTTGTTCTTTGTATCAAAGATTTATTAAAACCAAATCAAACCAAGTCATTCAAATCAATAAATTAAATGTGAATCGATCATACTAAACATATGTTACACAAACATGTTTATCCAGTTGAAATAAGTCAAAAATCATCTTTCATCCAATCTACTTGAGGCATAGATCGTGGCTTTTATATATAAAAACAGTACATTAAGAATACATGTCAGATAAAAGACATGCTTATTCAAAAGTAAAATAAAAAGAATTTAATTTTTTTTAAACAAAAAAAAGTACAGTCTAAATGTTTATCCGATATGATTCTATATGTTTGACATATTTAGTCAATATTAAATGATGCTTTTATCAAAAAGAAGGATTACATGCAAGCTAGGCTTATCACTGACACCTGATTCTATTTATCCTTTATCGTTTTTGCTTTTAAAAGGATTCGATAGGATTATGAACACCTACACCGTTTTGTTTTAGGGAATGTTACAAGAGTATGCCATTACTCAATTGTATACAAGTAAATGTGGGTTCAAATAAGGTCTCTTCCTACTATGCGATTCTGATATACATCATTCGAATCTTCTTCTTTCTGTTTATTTGATTTAAGAAAAAGACAGAGTGAATGCTTTTTCTATTTTAATAAAGAAACATGTACACTTTTTTTTTTTATTCTCAACCCACCTTATATAAGCAAAGGATCATCATTTTGACAACTTGGTCAAAGCATTTTCTTTCTCTCTTTTAATGTGTTAAAGTATAGATCTTGAAAATCAAAGAAAGGATGATAAATTTAGTTTTCTATCAATTTCTTTTAGCTATTATTCAATTGTACAAGGATTGGATTGTAAGACAATTTTATTGTGAAATAGTTTTGAAATTCTGATTTGTTTTACATGTGGCACCTGTTATAAATAAAATCAGGTTACTTTATTTGGAGAATAGGCTCTCTCTCTCTCTTTCAATATTTTATAATTAAGCTACAAGATACACTTTATCATTGTTTCTAATTCTATGTCCACTCGATTTTATTTATCCAATTTCATTCATCCAAAACTTTAAAGGGTACGCCCTTATTTCGTACGACTGATCAGCATTCTCCTTTTTCTTTTATTTTGCCATTGTGAACTGTTTCTTTCCAACGTCTACCCGCTTTTTGCATTCAACAAAATAGTTGAGAAAAATATATAAAAAAAAATACTCTTTCTTTTTTGGATATGTCATTTTAGGATAGTTAAATATTAGACAATACATGGTTAAGTGAACAAAAAGATTATCTTTACTTTAAATTATACCAAACAACTTGATTAAAACACAGGTTACTAAATCATGTCAAACATGCTTTATTTCTATTCAATATCCATGACTATAATTGAAAAGAATATACCCTTTCACAGCCTCTCCAAATTAACTGATGTCATTATTTAATAATCAAGTCTCTTATCTTTTTGTACATTTGATAACAAAATACAATTGAACAGCATCTCTCTGTTGTTCATAAACAGTGAGATGCTAATAATCAATGCCAACTTCATTTGGTACTTTTTAGCTCTTACTTCACACAGGAGGTCGTTAAATGAAATATAGCCAATGAAAAAGAATGTGTCATAAGATGTAAAGACAAAGAAGAAGAAAAAAGGTGTGTATTCAAGTTTATTAAAGGGATGAATAGATACAAGAATGATTGACTTTATGATCTATTGAATCAACCACTCTACCTTTTTGTTGAATACAACAACAGAATAAATAATCTTTTTTTTTTTTTCTCAACGGCATGTGAGTTTATTGAAAGGTACTGTTTTCAATTAAATATCCGCTGCATTGGAATTATGACGCGTGGGTAAAGAGAATAGAGGACGATAGAAAAGGTAGAGTTGGTTGGAATAAGAAGAGAAAATAGAGACAATGTAAACTATATTCTTCTGATTTGCAAATAAAGAAAAAATACTGAAAATTAAAGGAATAAGACTGGAATAAAAGGAACTCTAGCATCTCCGGGTTGTTCCTTTTTGTGTGATATTGTTAGTGTAACACCAAATGAGGCAATGAAACCTTCCGTATAAAATAGCACTTGCAATAAAAAAAAATCTTGCGCTTCTCATGAGTACTTGTTTTCTTTTTTTCTTCTTTGAATTCATGTGTTTTTTGATATAATTATTTTTTTAATATTGTTTTGATCGATACTGATTCATATCTATTTGTTAATATCTCGTATGATACAATTGTCACCTTACGGACAAAGGGTTGTATTAAGAATTAATCTCATTGGGATGTGGATAGCTGTACTAGTGAGCATAAGAAACTTCTTTGTTTGCTACAGACAGTATTCAAAAACAAGAGGAAAAATGTAAGAAAAGGATACTGGTTAAATCATCCAAACTAAACCTTACCCCTTAAAGTCATTTAGTGAACATGGCCCAAGTGATCGTCTTGTGCGTTCACAGATTCTTGTATGGCATCATTCCTTTATTCGAGATCTCTACCTGTGCCTATTTTCCCTTGTTGGTTTCGTAAGTTTCTTTTGTCTATCAACCCATTTTTAACTATTTATTGTCTAGTTTTTGGCACATCAGTAAAAAAAAAAAAAAAAAGAAAGAAAGAAAAAGATTTCTTTATGATCACTGACCTGTTTATTTAAGCTTACATTTTATTTTATATCGTCATGTTTATGCGCTTGATCATATTAGAACTCGATCGATACTCACGCTGGATCAAAGCCATTGGTGTTTTATTAATAGGCTTAAGATTTGCTGATTGGCCTTATGAACTTGCCTTTATTTCTATTCAACAAACAATCATGGCACAATCACCTAATAACGGTGCAACTTGTTGGGCCATATGGTAAGTGGATGATGTAAAGAAACAGGATGGTTTAACCAACATGTAATAAAAAGGGGAAAAGGTGTTATTATCTTGAACTTTGTTAGTGATGCATTAGCCAATCTGTTCCTTAGCGGTATGTTTATTCGAAGGTAAATGACAGTGACATCTCACAAAACACACCCACACGTTAATGAAAAGCATATAAACATAGGCTTTTTGTTCATATCAATCATTCCAAGACATTATCCAGTCCTCACAGTCAACTGATTGAGAAAATCGCAAGAAAATCCTTGTTGTGTTTTGCATTTACATTTGTGGTTAACTTGATTATGAATTTACTCAAGGTTACAGTGTTTCTTGGCACTGAATCGGACGTAAATAACTTTTGTGCACAATCTGTTCTTTTTTTGCATCTTACTAAATTTAGTATTTTATATAGGCCTTTACAGTTTATTTTCAACTTATTGAATCCACCTTGTTAATTGAAGCTCTTCGTAATGATAGTGTGATGAAAGCAGAATCAAATGCATTGATATGTGAAAGTTGTCATAAAGTAAGTCCAAAAAAGAAGGATATTCAAAGCTAACGTTTCATTTAGGAATTGAGTCGTTCTGCAGGCCAAAACGGATTCAATGACGACAATAGTGATTTAAATAATCAAATAATAGCTGGCACTTTTAGAGAACATAATAAAATAATGGATTCAGATATCGAAAATATAAAAGATGGATCGAAAGATGCCAACATCACACCAGCTGAATTAGCCATTCTTTCTCAAAGACAACCTCCAACAGAAGAACAACCTTATTCATCACCTTTTCCAACCTCACTGGCCCCAAGACCTTATGCGTCTCAAAGCAAGGAGACTTCTACCGCATCCATATCATTTATAAATGAATCCATTTTGATGACTAACTTTGTAAAAGATAAAAACCTCTTTCCACCGAGAATAACAGGATCAGAAAACAGTTCTAGCAGTAGTCATTCCTCAAGAAGAATTGACCGCTTTAATCCTATTTAATTTGCATCAACAATCTATACTCACACTGTACCGTTTTTTCTAATAATTTATTTGAAATAAGAATACTAATAATAAAAAAAAATAAAAAAAAAAAAAACATTGAACAGTAAAAAAAAGAAAACTAGTTATTATAGAATATAGAAAAGTAATGAATAAATGCAATTAAATGAAGAACAAATGAACCTGTATTCAGTATCCACAGGCATCCTTCCCCCTTTTTTTTTATAACTTTTTCTTTTGATCCAATCGCTTTTGTTCTGCTTGCTTTTTACGATAAGCACGATATTTGACATCTGTGCCAAAGATATAATCCCACCATCGAAATGAGGAAGCATAATTACCCACAAAAGCCATATGATGATAATCATGATGGTCTGCACCAGCCCAAAAGGGAATAAAATGACGAAGGGACCAAGGGAAATCATAACCAGAATGACAATCAATTGCTTGGCACAAACGGCACACAATCCAAAAGAGCATCGTGAACAGGTGAAGCTGCCAATGACGGTCTGAATGAAACACGTATTTCTCAACAGCATGATAGATCAGTGGCCCACCGATCGTGCCAAAGCCAAGGATCGACGTCTCCAGTGGATGAGCATACTCTGCAGCGATACCAAAGGGGGATGCGTATTCATGATGAACTTTGTGAATTCGTTTATAAAGGGGTGGCCAATGCATCAATCTGTGAACAGCATAGTGGTAAGCGTCTTCAAATACAAAAAAGATGGCTACTTGAGGTAAAATATATTTCCTTTTTTAAAAACCATCATCTTTTAGCTCTCTTCCTCTTCCTCTTTCTTTCTTTTATATACACTTACCATTCAGGAAAAGGACAATCGGTATTCATACCCAACAAGGATGCCATTGGATGAAACAAGAAAATAAGAGGTCCTTCAAATAGAAAATGTTGATACAAGACTTGTTTTGTACACTTCCAATAATCAGCCGATGTATTCACTTTGTTTTGTTGAATCTTGTATTGTTTGAAATAAGGTATAAAGTCACAGATCAAGAATGGAATGAATCTACCAAAATAAACAAGTTCATGCATCGTAAACGCAAGGATGCCAGTGACAAGTAAAGGGTTGCGGTCCCGATAGAGTTCTTGCCACTGATGTTCTAACCAACTCGCTTGGTCCATTGGGATCGTCGCGTTCATTCCTCCTTTAAATACAAAATAAAGAGAAAAAGAGAATTAAAAAAAAAAGTGTTTTATATCATCTTCTTTTCGGAACAACTTACAGAACGCATTCAAGTGGGATGATTTTTCTTTCGGAATATAAAAATTCACTATAAAAGTGTACTGCATAGATGAAGGGAATCAAGTAAAAAGAAAGTCATCCTCTTTGAAATCATTTCTGCAAAATCTATTCTATTATTAAATGAACACTGAAAAAAAAAGGGGGGGGGGAGTTCGCTTGGAATTCTTTTGGAGGATAAGAGAAGGGGGGAGTCTATCCTATTACTATAAAGGGAAATTGATTGTCAGCGGTATCGCTTGTTTATGACAGAAATGTCGTGCAAAAAACTCTTGAAAAAAAAAAAAGCTTATGATTAAAAAGATTAAAAAAAATAATGTAGAAATCATAGCACATATAAAACCCAATTTGTTTTCAAGGACTAATAGTAAAGAGGATCTATAGATACCTTGGTCTAAACTTGATAACAAGCTTTTTTATAGTTTAATCGTCCGGATTCAGTAATTAAAAGTGCCTATCTGTCCTCAAAAGCTGGATTAGATCAACTTCACTTGATTCAATCGAAAGCTATAATCATATGAAAGCCTTCATCCAGATGCTAGTTGTTGGGTGATAGAATGCTGTAGAAAACTACGATACTGAAAAGTAAGATGAAGGAAGGTTAAAGTTGATTTCAAACAAGTTTAGTCTAGTTAGACTATGGAAGGATGAGAAAGAATAGCTTGGATTAACTTTCTCAATTCATTTTATAAGTGAGAGAAATAAGGATTTATTTATCAACAATAAAAGATTGTGTATAAAAGCATACAGTTTATTCATAGTTGGTATTATTTTTAAATGTAATCGTACATATTACACTTGTTTTATAAAGTGTTCAATAGAAATAAAATCATACATAGACCATAGTAATAAGCATAAACACTTGCATCGAAACTGATTACTTTTCTTGATCATTTGTGTTGTAAGCTCCATTTTCTATCTTTTTTTCTTTCCTTTATGAAAAAGACAAAACTATACTTGAAAACTGGATAGAAAGACTTTTTTTTTTTTTTTTTTTTTTTTTTTTTTTTTTTCTTGTAATGTCTCAAAGACATCACTTAGTGGTTTATATATCGAATAAGAGATAAACCACTCATACAGTAGAATCCATCGATGTATGATATAATCTAGAATTGATAACACAAACCTAAAATATAGATTAATCCAATGACAACCAATACGTTTTCCATTTTGCTTACCATACATCAAGATGCATACTGTAGCTGCTTCAAAATTATCCTCGTGTGCATTCTTGAGCCGAACATGCAACTTTCTGCTATAAATTTTTAATATCCTCACATGTGTATAATCAACTTTCCCTTCTCAAGCCTATTTTTCTTTTGATCTCTCGGTTACCAATTCCTACAGTTATGCCTTTCCGGTTGAGGGGGTAAAAAAAAAAAAGAAAAGAAGCCCTGTTATCAAATATTGAGTGAGGGGATACACCAAGCTTTCAAAAAAGACCAAGTTTCAATAAACAATCAACTTCATTTTTTGATACAAAGTCAAATTCATCTTTATTTAGGCTTTACTTGTACTATTTAAAATCAGATCTGTTATGATATGATTCAGCTTTGATCCTTCAGATTCACCATTGTTCTATTTCGTATTGTGATAAAGAGAGATTAGGATTTTTTGAAGAAAAGTAAAAATAAAATGAGTGATAGTAAGATCCTCTGTCGAAATATTCTTGATCGTTGGTGGACTAATAGTGTTAATAAAACGAACCTCTGGGCCAAAATAATTAGTGTGAGTTCTGCAGCTTTGAAACCTCAAGAACTTGATGTATTTTGATTTCGTGGAAGAATACAAACAGGTGATGTGGGTGTCACAGTATTTAAAAAGACAGAATAGAAAGCATCGATACATTGCTCAAAATACTTCTGTAAAACCAGTGTCTTGTATAACAGATCTTCATGCTCGATAACATGGAGAAATTACTGGTCGCTGTGTTATTATTGACTCTGGAAGGCGAGACTTTTTGTACTATGTACATGAAAACTCTACTGCTGATGCACCAAGCACATATAGATACACCAAGTCTTGTCAAGATCAGATGGAAAAAGCAAAGAAGTATCGTTGGGTCTGTAAAGTCATTAAACCACAAGAGGTATAAAATGCTAAAGATACTCTTGTAAACTCTCAATCTTTGAATCTACAAATTTTTGAAGAATACCTTAGAAATCGTGCATTGGTTACTGAATTGTTACAAAGACATTATACTGAAACTACAACTAATCATTCAACTACTCATCTCTTGCATCGAAAGTTGAAGCTGTCCAAGTATATTAGAAGACAAAAAGCTAACAAGGATATGGCCGCCAAATTGAAAAGTAAGTTTGGAAACGATGCTGTTTTTGCTATAAGTAACTATTCTGCTCCAGATATCCGGTGTCAACAACCTGTGAGAGGCGTCAGATTCAGAAGGCTGCTGAAGAAACATGGACTTTTAGTGTATTTGATGGATGAGTTTCGGACAAGTCAGTGTTGTCCCTCTGATGGATATTGTAGTCTGACAATCTTCAAGAGAATACCGAATCCATGGTCGAATTAAAGACAAAATAGTCCTGAGGTGATTTGTCATGGTTTACTTAGCTAATCAAATACTCTAATCAATGATTATCAAAATTGTTTGCTGACCTACTTTTTTTTTTGTTCCTTCGATGTACAAATCAAAATTACAGCGACTGTACAAAATATTTCAGGTGAACGTTTATGGAATCGGGGTTTGGCAACATGCCTAAATATGGTTCATATTGTTCACAGCCCTTCGCTTAAATGGTGAAATACCAGCGAGGTTTCAGCATGCTGGAGCTGAAAGGAGAGGCCCGACTAGAAGAAGATCTAAAGAGACTGAAGCACGATGTGTTTACCTAGAACCCTGTAAATTTCCAACGTAGTCATCGCTGTGTTGCCTTAGGTGCACTTTGGCAGGTTTGAACTTGATTAACTTAATACTTTGTTTATTAACATTCAGTTGTTGTACTTTTTATCATTGAATGTAGGTTTTGAGTTTTTGGTAAGTTTCATGTTATTGGTATATTATCTATTTCTGCTAATTGATTTTCTTTTATTACATGTACTCATTATTGCTATTATCCTTATCCTATCTTATTTGCACGAATAATTCAAGTAGTTTATTATCAACTGTGGCTTACATTACAGCTTACAGAGAACAAACAAATGAAATAAAGCAGTATTTTTAAATTTTATTCCATTCATTCCTATTAATTACACAGTTGCCGTATTGGAAGATGAAGATGAGGCGGTAAAAGGCTTTTTTCGTCGTGCTTTATTTTCAATCTTAATATATAACAGACTCTCTAAGACTTATTTCTTCAAGTCTTGAAAGTGCCTTGGTTACTCTTTGTTGCTTATATTTTGTAAATAAAGGTTAGGAAAGAAATCGAATCAAAAGCACAGGAGCAAGCAACTATCACATCTTCACCTTCCACTCCGGCAACTGTGTGGTCTATAAATCCTCGATTTTGAATTTCCTAATCTTAGCTCGTCGTTGCTGGTATCACAAAGCAAAGAGCAACCTAATGAAAAGGAGGAAGGACAAGCGATGAGATTTTTTTTTTGCTTATTCAACCAGCGAATTTTGTAAAATAGCGATGTTCAAAGAATATGTGATACCTTCCCTTGTTGGCAATAACAAAGATTTGTTTGACCGTATATTTCACAAAAAATTCCATCATTGTGCAACAGAACAAAAAATAATCAGAAAAGGGGGGATTGAATTAATGGGGAATTATTGGCTCAGCTAATTTGCTGGATTGACTTTAGGTTTGAGTTTTCTAAAGGCTGTTAACTAATTAAAGGTATTAGCGGTATTTTTATAGTGTCATTCATGAAGATTCAATAGACTAAAAAGTTGCAGATGAGAAAGAAATCAATTTGTTTACTTCCATAAATAGTAAGTCTATGACGACATTTTAGGTTGCACACAAAAAGAGTCTGGGCCTTAAAAAAAAGGAAATTTCGTTTTTTTTTTTTCTTTTTTTTTTTTTTTACTTTCTTATAAAATGAGCTTGACTTTTGAGTCCCCAACACATATAGGAAACCAAGCAAATGATGCCTATTTTACTCCTTTAAATGCACCTACTTCACTGTCCACAACCAGCAATTCTAACAATATAAACAATAGCACCAATGATTCTTTAACTGCAAGTACTCCATATTATACTGCTCCTATTAACCCTGTACTCCATCAAGAGTTTTTGAATGCCATTCAAGCTCGTCAAGCTTCCCAACCAACTGTCCTTAGCAGCCCTTCAAGCGGGCAAAAACCCGTTTTAGCTATGGGTTCACTTGCTAATCGTAGGCTAAAATTACAACAGCAACAGCAGCAGCAATCTCAACAAAAACAAAAAATGACAGACAACGAATGTAGCACGCTTCCTTCCGTAGCACCTATTGATCCTAATCAGTTAAATGAGCTTCTGACCAAGACCAATTCAGGCTCTTTACTCATCTTGGATGTTCGTTCGTTTGTTCAATTTTCACATTCAAGGATTTGTGGCTCTATTAATGTTTCTATACCAAACACAATATTAAAACGGCCCACATTTACTTTGGATAAAGTTTACGAAGCCATTGTTCATGAAGGGGCCAGAGAAAAATTACGAAGCTGGCAAACAGCCGACCACATCGTATTTTATGATCAACAATCACAATTTTTGCAGGAAAATAACGCCTGTACTTATTTAAGCACTAAATTAATTAAATCAGGCTTCAAAGGAAGACTACACTACTTGAAAGGTATAAATCAATAAAACAAGAATAAATAGACGAAACAAAAAATATTGATACACTGTCTACAGGTGGCTTTGATTCCTTTTCTGACCAGTACGTGGAAAAAATTGAATCTAACCCAATTAGTCCTACATCTGGACCCATGAATGGAGGTATACCAACTGGACCACCTACGACCATCGGAGGCACTTCTGGTTTTTCTTTGAACCTCAATGGCGGTGGTGGTCGACGTCCTATGCTTCGTTTAAATAACTTGCCTATGGCTACACCCACACTCGGACCATTTACGGCGCCTATGCCGCAGTTTGACAACCAAGCGTTTAATCCTTTCTTTTCAAACATCCGTCAAAACATGGAATTGTCACATGGGCCCATTCGAGAGCGATTTCCTATTAGATTGCCGCCTAAATGTCATATTGATCCAAGTGACAATGACCATATTCAAGTAGATAGATCTCCACTACGTGTTGCTGGTGGTCAAATGGATTCTGAACATGCAAATTGCTTCAAGGCACCCACTTGGTTACAAAATACAGTAAAAGAGCAAGGACCAAAATTATTAGCTGAAAGTTATGAGGTAAATCACTCTTGCTTTATCATTGGATTTTTGCTTATCATTGTTACCATAGAAACTAGAACGAACAGAACAAAGAAGACTTCAAAATATCATGCATTTTCATTCTAAGCATACAAATAACCCTGCCGAATTTCCTTTTAGTATTGTTGCTGGTATTGAAATGGGTGCGTTAAACAGATATACAAACATTTGGCCATATGGTAAATAACAGAAAGTATACATAATAAACAATAGGTCCTAATATCACTTTTTAGAATACACAAGAGTCAAAATAAAAGAACATCACAGTTCGGATTACATCAATGCAAGCTATGTTCAATATATTGATGGAGAAGGATGCACATCTGATGCAAAGCCAGAAGCGATAGACGTGAAATATATAGAAGCAATGAAAAATAGCAAGAAAACATCACCTTATCGTCAATATATTTCAACTCAAGGCCCATTACCTGCAACATTTAACGATTTTTGGCAGGTTGTTTGGGAACAGGATTCTAGAGTGCTGGTCATGTTAACAAAAGAAGAAGAAATGAACAAAGTAAAAAGAAGACTATGTTGATGACAAAGCTTTTTAATTTTTTCCCTTTTACTTTAGATAAAATGCCATCGTTACTGGCCCAAGACATTAAATGAGGCTGTTACATACGGACAAACTACGGTTACATTAACTAGCGAGAATATACACAAAGTGAAAAGCTTAGGAGATGATAAGAATGAAGAAGATGCGATCATTATAAGGCAATTAACAATTTCAAAAAAAGAGGATAGTCGATCTATCACTCATTTACAATATACCGGCTGGATGGATTTTGGAGTACCAGATAATCCTTTAGGAACATTGCAAATTATTCAAATGGCTAGTAAAGCGCAGGAAACGTACTCAAAACGAGATTCAGCGGTAGGTCCAATGATTGTTCATTGTTCTGCTGGTTGTGGTCGATCGGGTGCCTTTTGTGCAATTGATACTGTACTCTATCGATTGTCTCAAACGAATTGTAATACAAAGTCAGATGTTTTGTTAGAAACAATTTCCCGTTTCCGTGAGCAAAGACTAAGCATGGTGCAGACACTAAGACAATTTGTTTTTTGCTATGAAGCTATCTGGTGGTGGCTACTAGGCTACGGTCAAGACATAGATAGTAAATCATCAGCAAATGCAGAAGATATGGATACCTCTTTGTAGATACAAGACTTTTGTTTTGAAATAAAAAAAAGTAAATTTCCTTTATTTCGATACAATCGTTTATATACATGTGCATATATTGAGTAAAATAAATAAATATGGTATACATTTGAGAAAGAGAAAACACATAATCAGTAATAATGCTCTCATGTGTTTGTTGATGACTGAGTACTTAATCGAATAATACGTCTTTTTGGTTTCTTCTTTGGCTTCGACTTTAATTCAACCTTGACTGTATGCGGTAAGGAACGGTATGTGAAATGTTCTATTGTATGTGTGAATGGTGATATTGTATGATGGATACTTGTCAGTTGTGCCAATTTGGCTGCAACAGCATTTTCTCTAGGATTTAATACAATGTCTTCATCCATTGACATCATTGTTAGTCTCTTTTCTTCCTGTTTAACCAGTGGTAGTTCTGGCCCTTCAGTTATATACCAAGGAGCATCTACATCATCTGCATACATTTCTGCCGCCACCATTGAGTTCACTGAAGACTCATCATAATAGTAGTCTTCGTATTCATCTTCTGCTAATTTTGTTTGTGAGTCTCCAAATTCAGAATAGGGTGGTGTCTTTAAGGCTGCAAACCGACTGCTGTAGAGTTCATTCAGCGTAGATAGGTTGGCTGCTGTAACTGGTATACTTTGATTGTTTATAAAAGGCGATTCTTTCATATTAGTTGCTTCTGGTGACGTAGATAACAATTCACTGTTTCTAGCATTTCTATTTCCTGTTTCATGCATAAAATGTAAATCACTAAAGCTGCCGTACATGGAAGCAGCATTCGGCCTTCTAAAAGAGTTGTTGGCTAATTCTTGGCCATATGAAAATGACAGGGGCAAATTAGGCAATGTATTCGTTCGTGGTGAAGAGGAATCAAATTCTGGCATAGATAAAACATCAAATGGCTTATTGTTGCTCATTGAAGCGGAATTTGGAATGGTTGTGGTAGCAGTTGTTGCCATGGCATTGTTGCGTTCAACGCCAGGATCGGAAAATACAGAGCGGGCTTTGCGGGCATTCTTTTTCAAAAGATCTAATCTTTGGGCTTGTAGCCATTCTTCTTGATCTTTTTTGGCTTGCATCTCTTGCTCTTTTTGAATATGACGTAAACTTAGATTATGTATCATTACAGGTAAATCTTCTTGAAATAGATTTCGCAACTGATTTTCAATCTCTCGCTGTAAAAATGATCGAACGCTAGTGATACTATCAAAGGTAGAGCTTACAAGAATACTTTCCAATGGATCATTTTTAAAGACGAGTGTAATACCCTTTGTCTTTGAAACAACAAGTACAATAATTCCTCTTAATTTAAGATCACTGATTCTTAATAACATCGGTACAATCAATGGTTGATTTGCAGCCAAGACAGTAGGTTGAGTGTGTCGAGGTAAATCTGATTCTTTTGCATGCATTGGATTTGCCTAAATACTTTATTTAATCATTTATTTTATAACTGAAGATTTTCTTTTTACCTGGACTTTTGTTTGTATCACAATGTATGCATCACCACAATAAGTTAACTTGAATATTCCTCGGAATTTATCAGTAGAGAGCTCCCCTATTTCCAATATTTCTAATTCAGGTGCCTAGTAATTAATAAAGGAAAAGTAAGGAGTGGTTTTTCAAATATTGTTTTTTTCTAGAAATTACAGTGGTGCCCATGTGTAGTTCAGTGACGGAAATATAATCAACAATATTTTTTGGTTTGTTTCCTTTGTTCAATGCTGTTTCAAGTTGTGAACGAGCTTCTTGATAGAATTCAGCATCGAATTCGGGCCAGTTGAATTTGAAGGCCATTTGAATTCTTTTATTCTTAATTTGAAGAATATAATTATTTGTGCTGATAAAAGAAAAAAAAAATCGACATATTTTTTCTGTAGGGTTCCTAAAGTATTTTTTTTTTTTTTTTACTGATGACGTTTTTCTTTTTTCTTTTGGAAACCAGTTGGTGTGGGGCATTACTCAAAAGATTTGAAGCAACTAAATGAAATAGCCTTCATTTTTTATTGTTATGTTAAACAAAATTTAACTCGATTTTTACTATAGCTGTTTCTTTATTGCTTTCAAAATTCTACTGATCGAAATCAATGCAATTGTATTTTCAATAGCAACATTGTTATTAAACAGAATAACTTGTGTGATAAAGTAAGAGTGGTGGCATCGTTCAATAATTTTGGTAACGATGATATATAAAAACAGGGCTTGATCTTACAAAAAAAAGTCTTTATTTAAAAAGGCTCATTTTCCAAAGTGACAAAAATCATGAATACTTGCTGTTTACTTAAACTCTTTAAAATTATCACGATTCTTCTTAAAATATTCCTTCACGCTGCGAGGTTCGGCGTTCAAAATTTCTTTTAGATCTTTAGTACAAATATCTTGCTTGCCAGCATTAGCTAAGTGCCAGCCTTCCATCATCATTTCAACGGCATGATCATGGAGGTATTTACCAAGAGGAAAAGACCATGGACCATCACGTTCCAACTTTTCAATTTCTTCTCGCCAATTTTGTTCGTGATGAACGGGGCGTTCCTTGAATCGCTTATCATCTCTCATACGGCGAAGATACTCTTTCATTTGATGTTCAGATATTTCTTTGAAATGCAACCCTTCACGTCCCAATCCAACACCAATTTCACGAGCTATCTCCTTGGATGTCATAATGTGCATAGGGGTAAATTCATAAAGCTTTTTCATTTTACTAGATTTTTTGCCGCGTCCTTCATGCTCCATACTCGCTAACTTATATATAGCATTAGTCACATCATTGATGTCAACGCAACCCCATTTAGCATTCTCCTTAACAGGAAGAGCAAGCATATTTTCGCCTTCGATCTGAGGGGCCATGAAATAAAAGTATTGATTAAATCTGGAATGACGAACAATACAGTGGTTCTCATGAAAATGCTCCTTGACCATCTTTTCAATCTTGTGGAGCTTCATAAAGTTGTGGTACTTGTGATGCTCATCAGCTTGACGTTCTTCAATACGATCAACACCAACCCTATTATATGCGTCTATAGTTAACTTTGATAATAATATATAATTGCATGTATCCTCTTACATAGAGTGCATACAAAAGAACTCAACTTTATGGTGGTGACTGACCTTTATCATATGTTCAGCTTCCTTAAGGCTATCGTGGGATTTTTCTGGAATAAGAGCAACAGTACGGACATCCTTCAAAGCCTGGCGGAGCTTTTCCTCGTCTTTGTAATCGACTTCCATCACATCTGCTCCCATTTCTTCAAGAAGATTAAAACCATAACCATGTCGACTGCGGCAAAGAACACGCAGCTTATGTTCAACTGCAAAATTATCTTCACGTTTCTTTTGCGCTTGAAGCATACGGTAAGCTATAGCAAAGCCAAGAAAAGAGTCACCATTGGTAATGATGCAAACATTTCGAGTATTAGTATTAGCAGACATTTTCGTGAATGAAAAAAAAAAGGAAAGTTTCATCTTGCCCTTATATACAGTTTCAATGCACTTGTCATTGACAAGTCTAAAAAATAGATGTTTTTTTTTCATATTTATCTTAATTCTTGTTATTGACAAGTGATAAGAATCGTTCAATCCTTGTTGAAACAATACATAATATAACATCAAATGAAATTAAAATTCCTGTCTCATTTTGTCCGAATTTAAGCTCTATTTTATTTAAACAAGTATGGTACAATTTCTGATTTATGATACGGGTTTTTCATGAAGCACGACAAAGAACTTCACCGCCTACATTCTTTTCAATAGCTTCCTGAAGTTCTAAGACGCCTCGGTTTGTGTTTACAATAGCAATTTCTCCAGGCTGAAGTGGCTTAATAAATTGTGCTCTTCTCCCATTAGCAACATTTTTTAGTTCATTTACTGTAAAATGAACTTTCTTTGAAGGCTTACTAACAACAGCAAACTTTGATAAAACAGGTGTGTTTTCCTTGTATTTCAATGTAAGCCAAAGTCGTCTAGTAGCCACATTATCATTTGTTGTAGGGGTATAAGTTTGATCTGGGCCAAGGTGGTTACCACGAGTGACAGAAGAGACAAATCCTTCCTTATAAAGAATGTTAGAAACAGCTAAATTCATCTTTGTTTCTGGTATCGCAATTGATTGGAGCCTGGCCCGAAAGCCGTTTTGAACTCTAGCACAAAGGTCGTAAATGCGAGGCATTCTTCAAATAATTAAACAATATTGGGAGGAAAGGGGGTAAAACCAAACTAATGCCCAAATAAAGAAAACGGGTCCAGGTGTCTTTCTGTCCAATCAAATTCAAATTTAACTTAACTATAAGCCACTGCACTGAGTTTTGTTCAATGATATGCTTCTAACCTCCAGTATTGGTACTGATAATGCGGCCACAGCTATCCTTTCGCGTGAAGTCATCTTTTTTAAAATTAACATTATTATGATTATTACTTAGAGACAATTAGCAAACCTACTAGAAAGCTAAAGGATTGCCCAAGCATATGAATATAACATGAGGAGATCGGTATTTTATACTTATAGCTACTGACTAGTTTTTTCTTTTCTTTTTCACTGATTGTGCTTATCCACATTAAATACATAGTTACCATTGATGAAGCCTGTGTGTCAAATGCCCCAATACAAGTAAGTGAATTTTTTAGTGTTGAAGCATATGATAACTTAACTATATGAAGCGTCCTAAGTCTATTATTACTACGCATCTTTTTTAATGGTTGGGAGAAAAATCTACTTAATACATAGAACAGAGACTCATGCTCCTTTCAACAAAAGAAAGTAGACAGAATAAAAAAAATGTTTTCATTAAATAATTTCTATAAAAGAGAATAGTAAAACATACGATTAAATATATTTTTATTTATAAAATTCTTAAAAAGAAAAACCCCATTTGAGCACATAATCACTTTTGTGATTGAATTGCCCGGGCTAGATCAAAAAATGTGTAGAGAGCTAAAAACCTTTTTGATAGGCAAAAAGGAAAAAAGACAGAGAAGGGAAGAGGAGAAAAGAAAAGTATGATCGGATACTAGGTTAGTTCTTGCTGAGCCAGTTCACCAGCTTGGTTCCAAGAGAGGGAATTTCCGAAGGGATCGTGCCATGATGGAGGTAGTCGAGTTCGAATAGAATTTGGCAGATAGTAGGCCAGCGGACAGTCCAGGCTGAGGGAGTTGATGAGGGATGTTTGAGGGCACCGTTCTTGCGTTTGGTTGGTAATTTGTTCAAAAGGAAGGACAAGGGATCAGGTACGGTGGAAGGCATTTGTAGTCGTTGGTGCATGTGTAGGCACCGAATCGCATGAAAACGGGTGAGCATGTCAGTTGGATGGTAAATACACGGCTTAGGTACACCGCCCGGTAACCAACCAAGGCGCCAGCGTACGACTCGGCTACGTTCAATTGAAGTCATTGGTAACCAGAGGATAGGGTCAATAATTGATTGGGAGCGGCAAGCAGACAGAAGCTTTGTGCGTGCACGCTGACAATTTTGGTTAAACAAATCCTCGAGGTATTTCCGACAGATGATTCTGAACGTTTGGCGATTGAGATGTTCTATGTCTTGGTTACAGCATTCTCGCCATAGAGGAGATGAAGTGAGCTTGTACCAGTGAGAATGGCTTGCAGAGGTTCGAAGATATGGTAGTAACCGAGAAAATAGGGTGTCATCAGGTAAATTCAGAGATCGAAGTATGAACTTGGCTTGTAAGATATGGACGCGATTTTTCATTGAAGGTTGGTTCACCAAATGGAGCATCACTTGAGTTGAAGAACGGGAGCCACCCCCAAAGATTCGACGTAGACACTGGTTCTGACAAGATTCAATTGTTTGAAATTCGCGGTACTTCACCATGCTGATGGCAAGGCCGTATTCAAGTTGCGGACGCACGATTTGCGTATAGAAGCGAACAGAGAGAAGGCGATCAAAGCCGGCGGGATTAACTCCAATCATTGCCATTGCGTTCATTGTTTTCAGCGCTTTGTTGACGTTGCCTTGGATAAGTTCCTGAGTATGGAGATAACCACCTGGATAGTAAAACATACAGTGAATTGCGTTTGAAAATAGAATTTTTGGGAAATAAAAATAGAGAAATATTTCTTAACCAATAGAAATTTTTATTAAGCAGTAGATATTTTTTTTTTTAACAATAATGGGTAAGCAAAATGGGTAAGCTGGGTAAGCAGGTTAAGCAAGTGGTTAAGCAGGTTAAGCAAATGGTTAAGCAGGTTAAGCAGGTTAAGCAAGTGGTTAAGCAGGTTAAGCAAATGGTTAAGCAGGTTAAGCAAGTGGTTAAGCAGGTTAAGCAAATGGTTAAGCAGGTTAAGCAAGTGGTTAAGCAGGTTAAGCAAATGGTTAAGCAGGTTAAGCAAGTGGTTAAGCAGGTTAAGCAAATGGTTAAGCAAGTGGTTAAGCAGGTTAAGCAAGTGGTTAAGCAGGTTAAGCAAATGGGTAAGCTGGGTAAGCTGGGAAAGTGATGATGGTTACTGTCGTATCCCAACATACTTTAAACATGATTCATATTCAATTTATAAGAAATCAGAGTAGTGAATGCTTTACAAAGATTTATTACAGTCTTTTCTCTATTATTCGGTCATAACTAATTCCACTCCTTTAACTCAATGCAAGCTTTTAATATAACTCCTGATGCAGTGCAACATAAATGAAAAACAAATCTACTTAAGAAATAATTATAAAACAGCCCACTTGCATAACCTGAAACAGATCTTTACATTAAAGTTTATTCACACTAGATCTGCAGTTATAATTAATTTAAGTATCTTGAAAAGGATTTAATTAAACCTCCATGAAAAGAATATAAATACCAGATATTACAATATTAAATAAAAATATAACTTTCATTTCATTCTGCGTTCCATGTCAATGTCGTTGGAAACACAAAATTCAATGCCCCAACTGGTTGCTATAATCAACACATGTTTTGTTTGCTAAACACCTACAGCACCGCACAAAAATTACAGGATCATCTTTTGAACCACCAAATCAAAGCGAAAAAACGACCAAAAAATGTTAAGCGACCAAAGGATAGCAGTGTTTGCATTGTACAGAGCGACGATGATCATCAGCAGATTGAAAAACACTTTGGCTGCCCTTCATGCTTTGAACATTTCAAAGAGTTGAAACAATTAGAAAATCATTTTCGTAAACATCATTCTGAATGCATGCCTCAACTACCAACGCAACAAACAAATGAAACTGAAGAGTCACAGCCAGAAGTAGATAGTGATGACGAATCTCAAGCATACGGAAAACGAAGTGCCTCGGAAAGTTCAAGCTTGGATTCGAAAGCAGAATTAATGAACCCATCATGTCTCTCATTTGTTCTTCCATCCGCCGATGATCGTCTCGTTATTGATCGTTTTGATGTCTCAGCTGCATTTTATAACTTTCAGCAGTCAATTTTGACTCACAAATGGAAACTCTCTCTTGAGGATCATATTCATTGTGCCATGGCTTCAACTTCAATCTTACTCTTAGCACCCAATCGATACCCAGCTGACTTATTACCATTTTTTGACGAGCAACAAATTAACTCAACAATTGGTCATATTGAATTAAAGTATGGTTTGAAGAAGCCAACAATGGACGTTGATTTGGTAACGAAAGCGGTAAAGATATTGCAAGATGTGATCTCGAGAACGATATCAAGGGAAACAGCTGAGATCAACTTGTTGACATTAGAAGCTGGTGAAAAAGAGCACAAATTTTTCAAAGCGATTGCGGCGTTGGTGAAGAAATTGCCTAGAGTATCAATTCAAGAAGAAGTAAAGGAATTGGAGCTTTGTTCCCGTTTTGTTGATCCCTTTTTATGCGAGTTATTCGACGATCCAGATGCTGGAACTTTTTTCAGGTGGACAAATGAATTGACAGTTGAATCAAAAAAGAACCAAAGTTCGTTAAACTGGAGACCAGACATCGCCATAACAAGACTACAGGGTGTTAGGTGGAGATACAATCTTGGTTTTGGTGAGGCGAAGCCAGCTCAGCCAGATTCCAACCACTTTGCGATTTGTAAAGATCTTTTACGTGTGGGTGTTTTCTGTAAAAACTCAATTGATTCACAGAACATGGATGGTGTGATGGGGTTACAAATTATTGGAAGAACCATAACATTTTATGTTATGGTTTTACCTGCCACTGGCATCTACGGAATGTATGAATTAGGGGAAATTCAAGTACCCAGTTCCGTAGCCGATATCCCAAAGCTCTTAATGGATATGGCTACGGTTTCATGCATTCTTGATGTCTTTGGCAGGGTATGCGTTCCTGCAGTCACTCCCATCACTACAAAACAAACGCCAGCAACCATTAGTGATGAGATTTTGACCCAAATTTTCTCAAGTACTCAAAGTAGAAAACGCCCCTGTCACTTGAAACATCACTATAATTAGTATAGAAATAAATATGTTCGATACCATTTTTTTTATAAATAGTCTTTTGTATTTTTTAAAGTGTCATTAAGTAAAAATTTACCACTTTTGGTAGTTCTTCATCATCAAAGAAAAATTAATTGCTGAATGGATCAATGGAAAAAAATTATTAGCAGTAGAAAAAAAAACCAATGGAGTTTTTTATTTATTTATTACCTTATTTATAACCTTTCCATGTTGCGACATTTTGGAAATTGTCTTTGGGAATGTCGAATCCAACCTCTACAGTTTTTTGCTGTAACTGTTTTTGCTGCTTCTTCAATTCTATCAGCAATCATTTCGTTCTTTCCAAGTGGAGTTTTGCGAACTACTGACTTGATTTTTGCCCAGCATTCTTCAATAGGATTCAGCATTGGCGAATAGGGGGGGGGGTAAAAATAAAGCATAATGTCCACTATCCCTTATTGCTTTTAGGACTTCTGGTGTTTTGTGAATGGAGGCGTTGTCCATCACTATGTACATATTCTTTAATCCAATCTTGTTCAAAACAGAAATGATCTCTTCTACAAACAACACAAAGTGTGACGAATTAGTTCCATGAGCAAGGCTCTTTTTGTACCAAGAGGAGTTTTTTGTTTCTTTCTGCTTGATTTTGGAACTTGTTGCGAAAGAGCAATCAAGCCATAGGCTGACGAAT
>NW_027137831.1:2164526-2205272 GCF_000149305.1 Rhizopus delemar RA 99-880
TTAGACACGCCACAGGACGTACCATGTTTTTCTTGAACCCACTTTCATCCACGAAAATGCATCTTTTTTTGTAAAAGTTTTCTTCATTCATTGCATCGATATCTTCAATAAATTTGTCTACGTTGTTCAAGCGTATCATCAGAATTTCTGTTTACAAACCTTGCTTGTGTACGAGTCAAAGTAAACTCAAGCTTTTCAGTAATGTGACGATATACAGTGGACTCGTTAATTGTTAAGCCTTGAAAAGTCTCACAAAGGGATTCTGTAGCATCTTTCACAATACAAGTTGGATGCTTTTCAATAAATGCATGTAAATATTGTGAATGTTCCTCTGTCAATTTCACGTTATTTCCTTTACGTTTAACTTCAGAGGCTGGTTTGTAACCAGGTAAGATTGTTCCACCATTTTTTTTCCATTGATCTTTGAACTTATAAGCAGCTTTTAATCCAATGCCAGCTTCCTTTGCAGCTTTAGAAACCTTTAAATTTTTGTTTTGCAACAGAGAAATAAATTGAGCAATATCTTTTGGTTTATACTTAGTTGGTGTCCAAATCATATTAGGTAGAGGCGTTGCCTCTAAATCAATTTCTTCCATAGCCACTGCTGTATTAAAATGACTATCATCTTCATCCTCGGACGAAGACTCATCCTCTGGAATACCTTCCATCTGGTACAACGACTTAATAGCCGCTCCATCTTGTTTTGGCTGGTATTCAGGTTCTTCATCACAAGCGAATTCGCCAGAGGGTAGATAATGGTAGAATCTGGTTGTGGTGTACATTGCAAGTAATAATAAATAGGTTAATTTTATAAAAAGTATAAGAATGTGCAGAGTATTTATATCATTAAGAAAACACCACAGCCAAAATGCCAAGACTCGTTACACCAGATTTGGAAAAGCTCTCAGGAAATGTATGCGATTCTAACTCTTGAGATATTTATTTCTGTATTAACCCACTGGTTTACAGTAATTCTACTGTTGGTTTTTTTTTCTACTGCTAATAATTTTTTTCTATTGATCTCAAGAAACTCTATTGTTAAAAAAAAATATCTATTGCTCAATAAAAATTTCTATTGCTCAAATAAAAATTTCTATTGGTTAAGAAAAATTTCTCTATTTTTATTTCCCAAAAATTCTATTTTCAAACGCAATTCACTGTAAGACTATTTTTACCTCATGACCTACTTACTCGATCGCATGCTATTACCTGTCTACACATGCATCACCGCCTTCTTATGCCAAGCACTGTCTCTGACCCTTTATCTTATCTCCTCAATCTCCTGCCTACTTCAAGGAAGAAACCTACTACACAACGTCGATCAAAATATTCAGCATGGTTTATTCGATGGCCGATCATTTGCCAAATTCTACATGAACTTGACTACCTCCACCATGACAAAATTGCTCCTGAAATTCCACCTCTGGGTAATAAGCTATTGCACTGGTTCAGCTCTAATTAATCTCGTATCGTTTGTTACTGTATCTTCTTCATCTTCCCATCTTTATCCTTTTTCCCTTTTTGACTATCAAAAGGTTTTTTTAGCTCTCTAACGCTTCTTTGAACTGGCCCGGGCAATACAATATGTCAAATATTATGTGCTCATTTTGGGTTTTAAAATTTTTACAAATAAAAAATTATTCTTTAATCGTAAGACTATTTTTGCTACATTAACAGAGGAATTTTAAACTTCAGCTGTGGTTTGATAATAGCAGGCGCAACAATCAAGCCAAGAAAGACAGTAAATAAAGATATAAGAAGAAAACCATACATAGCTACCACCTTTCTTCTTTTGGAGCGTTCAATGGAAGAATAAACAGGTTCCTGTATTTGATCCTTTGGTCTAAGCCAGAAAAGCATCAAAGAGTGCCATTTGTCTATTCCTGGAATTAGACAAATAATAAACAGGAAAAATATAATAAAATGCCCCATTACAAAATCCGTGGCAAACAAAGTCATCTCTGTAATCTTACAAACATACTCGCGATAGGGCTGTGACAACGCATACCATCCAAGCTATTAATAAATATTAGTGATAGAACTGTTTTAATAATTTATCTGGTACTTACATTTCGACCATACCATCGTCCTGTCCACCATGCTTGATTGGTCTGACCTTCACCAAGCTCTCTCGTTAGTAAAGCTACCGTCATGAGCTTTAGAATAAAACGTTGGACAAACCCAGCAGCAATGATGCCCAACAAAAGCGATGAGAATTGCCAATTTTCCAGAAAATATAATAATTCAAAAAACGCAATCAGGTTCAAAACAGCCCATCCATGAGCAACAGCAGCTATTGTAGAGCCAAATTTCACACCACAGCAACATGAAATAATACATCCTCCAAAGAGAGATACAAAAAACAAAATCATCAGGATGCCGGCGTTAAGTAAGATAGGACCAAAAGATATAGCAAGTATCCTGATAAGAATATATGATTGGTGTGAAAAGAAAGTAGAGTTTGCAGATTCAAAACTATGAAAATATATGTATGCAAATACACACAGTGTCGCTAAAATAAAAGGAACCAGTAATTCAGAGAAAAAAACAGCTATAAATCGGGATTTTGAGTGAAATACTTGGCTACTTTTGCCAGAGTCCTCGAGTTGCTTCTTTTTTACACCAGTGGTTCGTAATCGTATTGATCTACAATGCCCAATCCAAGAGTTGTTATGATTTTTCCCATTGCCACGGCAAAGCCATCGAATATATTCTCGGTAATCATAGAGAAAATCAGTTAGGGCAAACTGGTGAGGATTGAAGACGAATGGAGATATAATAAGAGCTAAAACTGTCATCCAAAAGTACAATAAATGAGGTATCCATAGAACAGTAGAGCCAAACAACAAAATTAAAGCCAACCTGGCACCAGCATACATACTGACATCTGCAAATCTTGAGTACAGCAGTGGAAATGAAAGTCGAGTGGCTGCAATACCACGACCTGTTCCAATATATTTCGCGCCACCAAATGTTAAGTTGTTTAAAATTGCGTTTGTATACGTTTGTGTGACAAAAATTTCAAAAAACGGTGAAAGAGACAGCATGTGTTTGCATAATCGACTGAAAGCTCGGAATAGACCTTTTTCGGTTGTTTCTTGCAAAAACAAAGGCAAAAAGGAAATTGATATAACCGAAAAGATAGAGATCATGACACGTTTCAGCCATTCGTAAATAGGAGTGAAATTGTAGCATTCTCCGGACGTAAGTATTGTTTCAGATGCAGAGTTATCAGTTTCGCAAAGTGTCAAGGGCAAGCTCGTCGCACCAACAAAAAATAACATGAGAATGAATGTGTGGATTGAGAACATAATGAATATGTTGTTTATATGAAACCCAGGATGAGCATAATAGAATGTCAAAAACCTGTCCAGTGGAAGTTGAGTACCGAGATAATAGTATTCACGGGAAAGCATCTGCTCACCCATACCACTTCCAATTTTTGTGACAAAATTAAGTACGGATCCAAAGCCTAAATCACGTCCTTTTCCACATTGAAAATATTCTACATGCTTAATTCTTCCTCCTCTTTGAAAAGCGTTCATACCGGCATAAATGTCTTCGTTCAAATGTAAACCCTTTTGAGCTTTGCTGACACCACCACGAGTCGTCATAAAAGTAGCATTTAAAATATCTGGGTGACCGTAATGCAGCTACATATCAACAACAGTGAAATTAGATACATACAAAAGCCACAAATTTATTCATAGTATTACCCTTCCTCCAATGGTTGCCATAATCCGTTGTGTTAGGGTGCCAAAAGTTTGCTCTTTACCAGCAGCAACATCACCAAGAATACCAACATTTTCTGAAAAGATGTATTCACGAGCTCCTACAATTGCCACAGGGCTTTTATTGGATTCTGTTTGTGCATACGGTGATCTATCAGGAGGGGTTGTCTCTTCAAACTCTCCAAGTACACTACGAATCTTTATGCACTCTTCTAAATAGTTGTCTTGATTAGCATCAATCAACTGAAGGTATTCACCTCTATAGTATATCAAAGCTGTGTTTTGGTTGTCTGATTTTCCGTCACCTAGGATAGGATTACCTGGAAGTCGGATTCGATACTTTGGGGAACGTCTACCATCATGGGATATAGGGCAGTTACCATCAATAAGAACAGAATAAAAAGCATTCTCCTTTTTTATGTCATTATCGTCGGTATCTTCGATTGTAAGGGATTCTTGCTCCAAATATGCAATCTGCAAGTCAGGATAGGCTTTCATTATATATTCCACATTTTCTTTTTCTTCTTTGTTGAACGAGCTGTATCTCTGCATCGCAATTACAAATTTGAATTTTCGCTTAGCCATCTGGTCAAGTTCTAAGTCTATAAGGCTATGATTTGTAGATGGAGATGACTGAATATTTGAGAGGTCAGGGGTTTCAACGCGATATAGAAGTTTAATTGCCTTTTGATAGTTCATAAATCCACTGATGGTTCGATAAAGGGTTTGTGATCGAAGAGAAGCCCATATACGAGTTCTAATGGTATACTCTGGTGCTGCTGATTTAAAACCAACGCAATAAAATGGTAGATCGTCAATTTTGTGTTTTGTTTCTGTTTTTTCGTCTGCAATAGCACTCGAAATTGATTGTGAATGTAGCTGGGTTATTGAAGGTGAATTTCGTACATTTACGACTTTGGCATCACTTTTTTCTTCACCCGGTAAATATAAAGCTTCATCTGCTAATACTTTTGTATCTTTAACAAAATTTTCCCATTCAAAAGCATGTAGATGTTTCAAGTATTCAAGCAGTGTGATTTTCGTATTTCTGCCTTCTTCTCGGATAATCTCACGAAGAGAAAGAATGATTTTCTCGCTGTAGTGTGGAATCAATACTGTAAAGGTTGGCATATTTGGAACGGGTACAGCTTCAGGCATAGGGGTCGTTAAGCTTTGAGCAAAGAATTGTATTCGACGTTCAGCTTCACCCTTTTGGGTATAATACTCGGTTTTAAAAGCTGCATCTTCTTGAAAAACAAAGAAATTTGGGGATTTCAATACAGGCTTTGAGTTATTTATATCTGGAATCTTTTTTATAAAATTAAGTTAGAAAATCAATAAAAGCAATGAATTGATGATTATAGAGGTACCTGTCTATATATAAGCTTTGAAGCATGCTCTGCAGAAAGAATATGTTCACGAAACATAGATACTATCAAAGCATTCCATATTTGAGAGCAGAGGGTTTTAGACTGTAACTGTATATCCATCTCAGAAGCAGCTAAGATCTTTGTATAGATTCGTTTTGGAAGCCTTGAAAACACATTTCTCCACGGGCTCCAAACAGATATACCGAGATAAAAAGAACGAGCAACGGAGAAAACCGTGTTCCAAATGACATACCAAAGATATGTATCCAAAAAGAAGAGAAACAACTCTACTAAAATCATAAGAAGCAATAAAAAATGTGGCATATGTGAACAAAGGAGCGAACCCAACATTGATTCCTTGCAGTTTTCAATTTTGATTTTGGCGATTGCTTTAAGCGGATCCTTGAATGAAAGTGCCATGAAAAAGTATGATTCAAGAAATTTGCAGCCAAAGACGCAGAACCAAAGACCAATAGAAATAATACGATCCTCTTTCTTTAGGATGGGGAAATTAGCGGTAAAAGCTTGGTCCGCCCGTGTTTCTTTCTTATTTGTAGGACCAATGTGGGTAAAGAGTAAAGACTGCGGTGTTATAGCAAAATAGACACTTGTGATCAAGCTGACTATAATCTGAGCACTAGCAACAGCTACGGAAGACCCACCAATGCGTTGAATTTTGACACAATAAACTGAAGGCCCAAAATTGATGATAAAAATGAGAAACAAAATAGCCATGCGGTGCAAAAGAATATGAATGTTTTTAAAAGTTGTAGGGATATAAATAAATTCAGCTATTGTAGAGGTCATTACCAGTAGTACAGCTACTGCTCCTCCTAAAGCGGCCACTGACATTTGGACTGCAATTTCTTGTTTAGCAATGCGTTTGTCACTATCAAGATATAGAATTTCCGAATTTGCAGCAATATAATACCAAAAGGACACGATATGAAGAATCCATATCCTCGAAAAGTTTACGGCTAGATGCATCCAGGATCGTTTTTCTTTAAATGTCTTGCGAAATGCCTTCTTCCAATTGACAAGTCGTAACGCTTTGTATCTTAAATGAACCTCTATCGTATTAAAAGCTGTCTTGTCATCCAAAACCAACGCATTCATTTTTTCATGATCCCAAAATAGTTGATTTATATCATCATATCCAACAATGTCTGCATGGTCTTTGTCACGTCTTACAAATTCACCATTCTTGTTATTTTTATAAACTTGGTTTCTGATAAAGATATATAAGGGTGTAATAACATTATCTAGGTAATCCCCTTCCTGTACAGAGTCAATTGATGGATTTTCTCGAAGCATATCGTCAGCAAGCTTAAAGATGAAACATAACAGTTCAGGACAAAATCGAATGACGGAAGCCTCTCCCCAGAGCATCAACCATAGTGCGAGTTGTTGAAGTTTCTCTGTATCTGGCATTTGCTCCATGCGTACTCTCCATTTGTGCTCCAAATCTTTAAGCTGAAGCATCTTTGATTTAGAATTGTCAGGATCAAAAAAGGAATATGCATCATCATCCATTGTTTCATTATCTTTTTTCTGGGTTTTTGCTATATTTTTTGGCTCTAGTTGCGTTACAAAATACCATTTTCGATAGTTAGCGTTAGGGCCACCAATATAGTCAGCGTGTAGCGTTAGCAAAGCCATTTTGGCTGACATCCGAGAAGAGCGTGAATCTAACATTACTAGAAGATGATCTAACATATTGAGCATGCTATCATATTGAAATCCAAAAGTATTTTTTAAACGGATAAATATTTCTTGTATGGTTTGCAAAGATGGTAAGTTTTCGTTGTTAGCCGCTAATGTCCAAGATGAATATGCATCATAATTCCCGTCAACTAAGGTAGCTGAGGATATACAATGAGGCATTTCAGTTGCAGTGGAAAACGCGGTTCCCGTTAACTTATGCATCTGATAACTTTTGGACTCTAATAATGCTGAAAGTGATTCACTTGAAGGAGCATAGTTGAAATAACGATCAAAGTTGTGAATATCATTGCGTAGGGTTTGCATTAAATCGATACTTTCTGGTATAGACGATGTAGTTACTATTGATTGAGATTGGTCTGCAAAATGTGTATTGAATGTAGTAGAATAGGTTGAGGATGAAGCTTTGATGCATTCTGAGCCGTCAAATTCACAATCAGCAAAACTGTTCCCATGATTTAATAAATTTTTGTTGTTTTCAATTATGTTCTGCTCTTTATTAGTAATGCCTACTTTTTATATAAAAAAGTAAAGAGTGAGTATCACTAAATGCTGAGGATATTTAAAAGCTTACATTTATTACTGTCTAGCTCTTGAGAGTTTATATCTAGAAGTCTATTTGAAGCAAAGTGTGAGAGTAATGCATAAAATAAAGGAGCTTCGCTTACTGATTTTTTTTATATAAAATCCTTGGATCAACCGAGTGTATTTCCATTCTGTCTGTAATATCCAAGTCGTTTATTTCGGTTTTGCTGACAAGTAACTTTTCACTATCTTCTAGGAGAGGAGAGTTTTGTAAGCTATTGGTTGGTTTTGCTAAATTCTCATTGAAAGTGTTTTTCATAGTATTTTTTTTATACAATAAATTAGACAAGTTTAATAAGGTGCAAAGAAGAAAAAGTGATTATTTGGGATTATACTTATTTAAATTGAGTATATCTATCACCGCTTTTGAATTAAATTAGAATGGTGTTATTGCTTCAATCCCCTTCAAAAACCTTTGATTATTCACGTTTTTAATATATACCCTTTACAACAACAATTAATAAGAAGCGCATTGACTTCTTCACTTTTGTTGGAACATTCCATCCCTTATCCCCTTTTGACTAACTCCTGCTACCCCTATTATCTTTAGTAGACAGTATTTGAAAATAGGATGAGTATTACATTAAACTTTATTTAATGATTGCTATTTTTATATGTGTCTGGATTCATTCATTCAAATGTTATTTTTATCTGAAATCACTCTCCACAAGTAATAATAAAGAAGTTTTGCTAAATTAATAACTTGTTCTTTTTCAGCACCTTCAACATTGGCTTCCTCTGTTCGTTTTTCTCGAGTAACCAGCCACCCTTGTATAGCATTGTCTTGGCTCACCCTTAAATGAATCATGAAGTCCATATATCTCGCATTGTATACTAATGTATGCCTATTGCTATTTGCATAAAAATGCTTTACATTATTTCGCATCAATGTATTAACTGTATTTAATACTGCATCCCAATCTAAATCCATTTTGAAAATGGATGCAACATCATCGTCCAATTCCGCGATATCCGTATGCTCGAACTTGCTTAATAAGTCAATAAAGTCAGGGCGCTCTGTTTTAGGAGAGCTTATTTCTGCACAGTAAAGCTTGTTCCAATTGTGTATCTGCTTACTTGTTGTTGTAACCTATGAAAATTCATTTTAGCAGCTAATAACCATCTCTCTCCCTCTCTCTTTACAGTACCTCAGAAACTATATTGTCTATCCTAGCTTTTGCTCCTTGTATAATATCCGCTATACTGTAACCTTCATCAATAAGTTTAATCGAAGATAAATCTGTTGTGTCATTTAACGATCGTTGATTAGTGCCCCAACTCTTTCTAGTCATATCTTGAGGCATCATATTCTCTTGGTTTGAAACAAGGACAAAATATTCAATTGTAATACTATACATAGGAGGATTTTTTGTATTTCTCCTATCAGCAATTTCGGAATCATTTTTAAAAAAATTTTCATCTGCAGGACTCATGACCAGCGTGTACTTCCATTTGGAGCTCAATAGGCTCTCCTCTCTCTGTTTGGTCTTGAAAAACGGATCTGAACTTGAAGTACTTGTGGCCAAGAAGCGATCCTTTGATAATATGTTGCGGAAGCCACATCGTGTAGATATTTTGAACAAATTTTCAAAAAACGTTGCTTGGTTGATATTAGCGATATTAATGTTATATAATCCACGTATCATACGAGCTTTAGAAAAAGGCGATGAGTATTGGTTTAATAGAGCAAATCGTCGAACAAAAAACATGATATCAAAATTGGCGGGAAGGTTTTCTGGGCTTTCCAATGCTTTTTGCATATATCGTACATGAAAATCGTACACAAAGGAATTAATATGTATAAGTTGCTTGAAACGACCGCAATTTTTTTCAAACTTTCTGAAATTTTCTCTCTTTTTGCCTCGCGTTTCTGGTCGGAATCTTTTGTAGTCTAGACGGCCATATTGTCGATGTAAGGTGTATAATGTGACAGATAAGAAGATACCTGTCAATCTAATTTCACAAATAATTGAACCCCCTTCAAATACGCTGAGCAAATATGCAGGAGAACAGTCGGCTTTCAAGTTTTTTCCTAAATCAAATTCTGATGTGATCATTACATGCTGAGTCTCATCATCTTCAGATTTAGCAAAGTCAATAGGTTGCATATCAGCCCTTTCAAGGTAAGCGGTATATTCAGATATTAGAGTTTCAGCCATATCTTTGTACCAGTTAATAACAGGTTCGGTTGTTTGGCCTTGTGCTTGTCCTGTCCAATCTTTTTCAGGATCACAGAATGTTAGTGATGTTCGACAAAAATGAAGAACTCTAGAAGATCTCATGATAGTTGAAACATCTCGTCTTGATAGCTTTTCAGTTGTATCTAGTTCTGTTTGGGGGTCACCATAACGCTTCCTCCATTTAATATAAATCTTTAATGCTTTACGGTGTGCTGATTGAACTTTAGATCGCCTCAGAAATGCTTCCAAAAATGTCTGACCATGGCGTCTCAAAGCATCATAATCTTTTCCAAAAGGAGTTTCAGCCACGGAGTTTGTAATTGAATCCATAAGTGCTTGATCCAGTTCAGTACTTCTAATTAGTGATTTTTGAAGAACTTTATCTAGGTAAGCGTCTTGCTCTTTCGACTTTATCGTCAACGATGTTTCGCTGGGTTTGTGGCCGTCTAATTGATTTCTGGGAGGGATGGTTGTAGCATAAGATATCATGTCCTTAAAATCAAGCATGTTTGCGAACGGCAATATACTGCTTTCCGTGCTACGCCTTGTAGATCCCCTAGAAGCAGAGAAATTGAGGGCCCCCGAATGTTCTGTTTGTGATGACTTTTTAGGTATCGGAGAGCCAATATGGTTTTGTGATATAGAAGATGAGAAAACTGAATTAGACATTGCATTTGCTGATAATAGCTTTGCACTTTGTTCGAGAGAAAAAACAGACCTTTCCACAGAGTCCTTAATAGATTCTGCATGATGAAATAAACCCATTTTTTGATGTAGCACATTTGTGAGGATTCCAATACGTGCTTCCTGTCTACTAGCGATAGATGCAATGTTTTTGAATAAATCAAGGGATATTGACTCAGACCAGTTGTATGTATATATTGAAAGGCTGTCTTCGCTTAAAGTCATAATTAAAAAGCAGTGTTTTTTTGCGTCTAACTGTGGACCATTTCTTTGTGTGCTTCCTGGATTCGAAATGGTACTAGAAGCCCTAGAACGATCTTGTCGGACGCTTTTTGTGTTTCTTTGTTGTCCACTGTTTTCTGTAACTGTCGAATCTCCAGAATTTCTTCTTGATATCGATTTTTGACTATCTATAATGCTTGCAGCACTTAAACGTCTATTTTGTATAGATGTATGAGATATGTTTCCAAATTTCTCTACAAATTCTTGCAGTCCGCTGACAGCAACTAATCGAATGTTCTCTTGAATTTTTTGTTGATGAAGATATTCATAGTCTTTATATAATATCCAGTCACTACTTGGTGTAGAAAAATCATCGTTGTCATCCCATGGCTCCTTTTTACATACTTTGGAAGCAACAACAGGCTTAAGATTACTATCTATTTTGCGTAATGTCATGTCAATATATCGTAAAAGGTCGTCCATACACCATGGTGTCGTTCTGACTGATTTGCTCATACAATAAACGGTAGGGCTGTTTAACTGCCATGCCTTTTGTAGGGTGTATAATATAGAGTCAACAAATTTGTTTCTCAAAATGCTCCCCAGGCCTCCTTTTGATTTAGCAGTAATTGCTTTCTGTAAAGCTTTTCTATCCGAAAGAACTGAGCTAAAGTCCATAGATACAGTTTTCTCAATAAAGTAATCACACAAACTTTGCCGATAACATTCGTATAAATGCTGCGTTAAAGCATCACTATCTGCAGTACCAATAGTCCAGAAATCAATCCAAACATAGTAGTGTGCCTCTTCAGCGGCTACTTCGCGAAAATCTTGTTCAAGACATTGGCGAGCAGTTTCAGGATCAAATTCAAAGTTTCGAGACCCTTCTCTTTTGGATTTTGGCATCGGTGCACCTGCTTCATCTAGAAGCGTTATACATATACCTGCCATACCTTGTCCCACAAGTAATTCAAGTGATGTGGATGATCCCGGTACACGCTTGGTACAATTATAATAAAAGCAAAGAGTATTAGAGAGCGAGTCTTTTGCTGATTCACGATGACTACATAAATTTTGATTACTATAAACAATATATACTAATATATTCTTTTAGTAAATACCTATCATTTAGAATTCTGGGCACAATATTTGTGGTTTCATTATTTTCATTGTAAAATAGGTCACTATAGTAATTTTTTACAACAGATCCAACATGGGGGCCGTTCAAAGGCTTTATGCTATCTGCTACAATAATTTGGCTAAGATAGTGAAGGAGTAGGCAAGGGTTGTCGACGGCTCTCGGGATTCTCATAATCTCTCTGCGTGTTGGTGGTTTCCATATAGGTAATATAAATTCAACATCCTACATTAAAATATTTAGTTAAAAATAAAAAAAAAAATTGTAGGAGAAAGCTTACAGCTAAGGTGGGCTTTGACGTTGAGTTTCTTGCAAAAAACTGCTGCACCTCCGTAAGAGTGAGTTGAGTTATTAGCCTGTTCTCTATCATGTCAATGAATTCTGATTCAACCCAAGCAGGAAGATTGATGCCAAAGACTTGGATAACAAGTTCTCTAGATTCATTGCCAATATTCCTTGAACTACTTGTAGTTCTTGCTCTAGCAGGTGATGCTGGATTGGTTACTGCATGGTCTCGCTTGGCACTGCTTTCAAAGTTAAAGCTGGCAACTGTTTTAGAGTCATCTTCTATAGGTTTTAATCGCTCTGATTGTCCAGGTGAACTACATACAGTATTAGGGGAAGTATTCGAGTTGTCTCCAGCGATTTCTTCTGATATTTTGCAGTAAACAATTAATCCATCTCTCTCTATTACAAACATATTGGGTCGGTTGATGACTTTAAAAAGTCGTAAAACATCAGACGCCAAAAACTTTAGGGAGATATTGGGTTGAAGGCGCCAATGAAGAGGGAATCGCTTGATAAAAACAATTGGACAAGAAAACTGACCGGGCGAAAAATTCGATCTGTACTCTTGATTAGTTTTTACATTATTCGCAAGCGTATCAGGAGATTCAATGCCACTATGATTCTCATCCGATTCATCTTCTGAGTATGAGGTGGCTTCTTCTGTCGTTCCCGGTGCTTCAAGGTATGCACTATAAGATGATTAATCATTCTTCATAATATGATCAAAAACTGTGACTTATACCTGCAAATACGGGTTTTTTGCAAGTAATTTAGTAATGATATTTGATTTGTCTTCTCTTCTATCTGTCTTATCTTCTCTTTCACAGCTTCCAATACTTCAGAATTGGTGGATAATGTTGGCATCTTAGAGTAGTAGTAAATTTGAACATATGCTCTATGAGGAACCATTATTAACCAATACAATGGTCGTTTAAATAATGGGGCGTCAAATTCATCTACAAGCGTCGCTTCATCATCAACTTTGCCGTTTGGTGAGCATATAGATATACCCAACCCTTCGCAATAATTCTCACACTGTGTGTCAGTTTCAGAATGAGGTGGGTTTTCAGTCGCTATTGGTGAATTGCTATTCGAATATGAAGCCTCATCCCCCATGTTGAACACAGAGTCCTCAGACACATAAAAATAGTTGCCTAAGCGCCTAAGATTATACTTTCTATTGTTGTTATAACCGTCTTTTTCAAGCTCTTTCATAAAAATCTGCCTGCTATTCTTGCTATTCCTCACAAAGCGGAAGGGTATACTAATAGATGCGTTGTGACCAATGTAAGGATTAGGTTTGCTCAATTTTTTTTCGACATAATTCAATATAGATATTGTTATATTTGGTGCCTTTAATAACCCATGTAGTGTCTCTTCCACTAAGAGCCATTTTACTCGTGATTCTATATCTATTAAGGCAAGTTGCTGCTCTGTATTTAGAGAATCAAAGCATTCAGGTTGGGATTGCATAGAGCGCGTTAGGTCCCTGTTACAGATTAAATTAGAGTCATTTCATAAGATAACGAATATAATCGACATACTCTACGGTTTCAGAAGGTACATTGTTGTGAATATTTAAGTCGGAATTTTCTAATTCTGTCTTTGGCATATTTAGAAATACCAGCTGCAGTGATACTTGTTTGTCTTTAAGTACAAAGGGATGATCATTTGAGCTTTTGCTTTTTTCAGAATTCTTCTTTTCTTTTACATTTATAGAATCTAAATATAATGTCGGAAGGGTATTAACAGGCACAACAGTTTCTGGGGTTCTCTTAGCCTTCGGATTCTTGTTATCAGGAACATTTTTATAAGCACATAGCAATTTGACTAAGAGAGGACTTCGTGAATGTGTAGCTAAATTGATAATAAACGATATTTTGCTATTTTCGGAAGCATCATCCAATTGCATATTTGCTACGTTATACCTGCTGAATGATGGTTTGTAGTAAAACAGGTTTGTTTGTTTTCCGCTCTTTGTATGAACAAGTGAAAAATATTGATTAAAAATGGCATTAAATTTGCCTTGAGATTCTGCTACTTGAACATCTCTAGACCTAAGAAAAAATATTAACACACAAATCTGCCAAATGAAGCAATCCTTACAAACTAATGTACTCTTCCTTTTGCATTGCCATCATATTCATAAATTCTGTTAAATCTAATTCCATATTTGATTCATGACATACTTCTAATACTTTGCTGAGGTCATCGTCACTAGCTGTGAATCCTCTTACAAGAGATGCATAGAACGAATTAAAAAAGCTTTTGGAGTAATGCTTAACAATATCCTGAGCAACACGCAGTGTTCTTTCAGAAACTTGAGCATTAGTTTGACAACCACTAAAATGACCTTCATAAAGCTCCGGTCTAAGCATTTCGCCCAATCCATCTGACTCGTGAATAAGAAACTCTATAGGCTTTATGTTGACTCTGTCTGTGTCGTCAATAATATTTTCAGTTAAGAAATGATTTGATGTTCTAGATGATACAACATCCTTCGTAGGTTTCATAGGTTTTTGACGAATACATTCAAACATAAACACATCAATTTTTTTGTTATAATCAGAAGCAAATAAAGAGTTGTCATTTGCATTATCCTTCTGCAGTTTCAAAAGGCTGTTTACGATAGAATCCAGATTTGGAGACAGTGTCACTACGAATGACCTTGGATCAAAAACCTTTACAAAACATCGCATCTTGCGCAAATCAGTAACTAAGGATGTACTTGTTACTTTTTGATCTTTTGAAAGTTTGCAAATTGCATTTCTAAGTTCATTCCAAAAGCTTGTACCGAGGTTATGATGAGACATGTTGATTTCGCCGCTTGATATGTATTCCAAAGAGCGTTCGACAAAGTAGTGAAGGATAGCGTAACTTTGTAATGTGACATTCAGCCCAATGATATTCCTTACATTACTAGATAAAAGAGAGTCAGGTCTTATAACAAATAAGCTTTGCTCTTCAGATGATAATGATAGGTTAATTGCAAAATCAGCAGGGCTATGATTCACACTCCTTCGCAAATATCGCTGTGTCCTCGTAAGGCTTTTATTCTTGATATTGGGAGTATTGGCCGCAGTATTAATATTGCTAGTGACGCCTTCTTCGTTCGTTTTTTCATATTCATCTGGGTGAGAAACTATTAATTGTAATCTATTCTGTTGAGAACGTGGTGTTATTTCGAACTTGGGGCATCTAAAAGAAGCAACAACAAACTTGTTGGACTGCAAAACTGAAGAAACATCAAACAGCTGAGGAAGTAGAAAGATGTTACTGTCATTTTCATCGCTTTCTGTAGTCTGAAAAGTCTTTATTTTCTCTTTGAATTCACCAATCCCTCTGGATCTACCAATTGCATGTACTTGATCAAATGTTACTAATTGAGAAATCTTCTTTCTATCTGGTTCAAATGTCCATTTTTTAACACGATCGTATTGTCCAATATCAAATTCGCCAGCAGGCTCTATCCATAGTTCAGTGGTAATTTTTCCTGTAGCAGAATCTTTCCAAACAAAGTATTGTATAGCACAAAGAGCAACATGTTTGCCATTGGTTGCTGGAAGGGTTATCTCTTGATAAAACTGTGTGCTGTCTCGTCGAGGAGAAACTAGTTGGTAGCCCTAAAAGTAATACAATAGTAAGCCAAAAATTGAATAACTTGTTAGAAAAATTCATTTTGCAATTATACCTGATCGAGTCTAGTTTGGCATAAAAATTGAAAGGCCAAGTCATGTATAGGCATCATCCTATTGTTTTTATGGTATGTATCATCATGGCTATCTGTTTGCCAGGACCATGTGGTATGATGAAGATAGTCATGCACAATATGTTCACTAGTCAGCCAGGTGGCAAAAGGCAAATACCATGACTTGGATCTATTTTGATTCTTAGGCTGATTTCCTAATGATTTCACATTTTCTCCTTGATTTTCAATATCGGGTGATGAGACAGAATTGTCTGAGAAATGTTTGGAATCCCTCATCAATAGCATAGAAAAAGAACGTTGACAAATCATGTTACATGGCAAAGCTGTTAAAGGCGAGGTTTTTAAGATATGCACTAAGTTCTCCTTAACCTTATTCCTCGCCAAACATTCAACATTAAAAAACAGAAGTCTAAGCGTTATCAAGCGGCCATATTCATGTCGAACACGAAGCTCGCAAAATGAGGGTGGTAACTTTGAAAACTGTGCAAATGTCTCTTTTGTAATATCATCATGGCTCGTGAACAGATTTGGTAGGGTTTTGTGTATTATTTTTACAAATGTTCCATCTTCTCCTACAAAATCAGCCCAGTCTTCCATTACAGATTTGACATTTTCTATCATTATTCGAATATTTCCTTCTACATTATTCACAAAGTCTTGATTGTAGACTGACAAAAGCTTTGGTGACATAAAAGGCGAAACGTCTCCAACAAGAAGATCAATACATCCTGAATCGTACCAGCATCTAGTACGGGCTCTTGTTTCAGCAGTATTTAGACGATCCCAGAATATCTTAAATGATTTGATAGACAGTTCTTGTTGTTGTGCAATATGATACCTCCCAGTTGTTTCATTAAAATTTTGACCCTCAGGCCACAAAGATGAAGGCAAAGAATGTAAAGTTGATTCACTTGTTGAGATATTCATCCAGAATTTACCAGGAAAACCAATTGTGGATTTTAGGGCTTCATCTCCTTCATAAATATCAATCAAATATTTCTTAAGCTTTTCAATCTTTGAATAAACAGGTGCGGCATACGTTTCACCAAAGTAAATATAACCTGTCACCACACCCATCATTTGTGCCCTTCTCTTGAAAACATCCCAGTTTTGCAGCATATGAGCAAAGCTGACATCCGTTCGCACGTATATTTCTGCTCGAGGTGCTTTAGCACGAGGAAATATTCCACTGGACATTAACAGAGTTTCATTATTATAAGTATTCGAGCTTCCAATGACAAGTGGTAACCAAGTTGCTCTAATCCTGTACTCTATTACCACATTAGGCTGCCAATGCATGATCATTACAATCTGAACCCTCTCCTTCCTCATAGTCAATAGGTTTTTTGCTTCCAAATCATGAATACCAGGATCTACCTGTCGTGCTCCAGTCCCGTCATCAAATGACACGGATTGAACTACAAATCCTTCTCTAGCTCTAGCTGCAATGATATGAGAGAATTCGGATGGCAACATGTACTCTCCGTATTTCAAAAGACGCCATTCTTCTTCTGGAGCTTTGGCATACGGATCCCAAGGAAAATTAGAATACGTTTTTCTTCGCTCGCTATCAATATCTCTGCTAGTTTCTCTTCTATTCATATGCACTCGGGGGTCGCTATCAGATGCTAATCTTACTTCATTGTGAGTTTTTGCAAAAGTTGTTTCTCTAAACAAAAATCGATGGTGATAGATGTTCGGATTTGGTATATTCTTAGACTGATTGATATCTACAAAATTAGCAGTTGATTGAATTGCAGCAAAATCCGATTGTGTTTGATTGCGTTCTTTGTCAGGAGCTGTGAGAGATATACTGGTTACTGGTGAACACCTTTCAGAATACATGAAGGTTCCATTTGTAGCGCGCGCTAAGAACTTCAGAATTTCTGTGTCTGGCACAAATCCAAAGTTTTTTCCTGGAATAAAGCCGTTGCTGCTACCTACTTGTATAATATGGCATGTGATGTCTTCTTCTGCAAATTGACGCACAAAAGTGCTATCATGAACATTGGATTTCATTGAACCATCTGTGATTAATATCAATCGTGCAGAACCTTCTTTTGGTAAAAGTTTTAAAGCAAAATGACCAGCATGAAGAATACGAGAGAGATTGGCACCTGATTTTCCAATTCCCCAAACCTCCTTCTTGGATGACTGACGACTTGTATCCTTTGAACTTTGATCAGTATCGGTTTGTGATTCTGACATGTTTTGATTTGACGTGTCTTCTCTGTTTTCATCAGCCTGATTCTTTTGATTTTTATTGATTGACAAGCTGTGTCTGTGCTTTGAAGTAAATGATGTTGCATCCAATACATCTGCAACCGATGGGTCTGTCTTACTTCCTACATCCAAATTATAGCCCATGTTGTTGCGAGTTCTTTTGATCTCTTTCCTAAACTGGGCAGTGTCCTGTTGAAATGTCATAAATTCTAATTTTAATTTTTTCAAAATATGTTGTATGTTGTTTGGAGTAATAATAACATTTTGCATAAAAACGCGCATTGTAGGATGTCCCACCAATACTGGTATAATATTTATATTCGAAGCAAACTGAGAATAATCTGCCATGATGGTAATTCGGATAGACGGCTGAAACTAATGACACTATTAAAAAATGACAAGCATTTTTAGTATAGCAGCCTCTTACCACTGCTTTCTCTGTCGGTGAAACTTGCATTGAAAAAGGTTGTACAAGTCCTTCCAAGGAATCACATAAACTTAACAAAAAAGCAGGTAAAAAATCATCAATTAAAAATATGTGAACATCATACTTACGTTCTGTACACTTCAGATAACAGAATATCTGATTGTGTGTCTCCTACTGTTGCCAAACTTGAACTAAGATCTACAATGTATACAATGCGATTTTCTTGTGAAACTGTCATAATAGTCGTTTTTGGTGTGATGACATAAAGTTGATCTTTATTTCTCTGGATCAAATGTCCCATATTTTGCTCTATAATAAGAAGGTTACAAACTCATACAATTGTAACACGGCAAATAAACCTTGATTTATAGAAAAATCTGTGGTCCAAATCCTTCTTCTACTTCTTGATAAATAAATAATATTCATGCACTAAACAAAATTTTAGAAAGCTCTCAATTTTTCATCTCTACTCGTCTGAATACCTCACTATCTTGCCTCAAGCATGGTTGATATAACAATTTCAACAACCACTGTGTATATTCATTTTTTGTACATAGCTTTGATGTCTTTAAAAATATTACAGCTGTTTTTGCTTCAACGAGCTAGTTTCTGTAGTGTCAATAAAGCGTATTTTTAAGAGGGTTGGTTGCGTTTACTTTCATATCTTGTTTTGAAGAGTTTATTGAAGAAAGCGAACTTTGATCTTTATGTGCTTTAGTTTCTAATCCATTCGATTGTAAATTTAATTCGGGATTTTTATGTGACATGTCAAAATAAGTTATACAGGAAAAAAAGGCAAGCAGAAAAAAATAAAGGGTTTGCAGTAGTTCGAGCTTCGACCAATAAAAATCTGTATTTTGACCAAGTCACAAAAATAGTGGTTGTATTTTTCAGCAAATTTAAGAAAGGCTCAGAGATAAAATGAAATATTTAGAAATCTGATAAAATGCTTTTACTGTAACTGACAATCAGAGCTAAATCGATCATCGCTTAGAAAAGTTGAGAAAGTTGAAGATTAATTATTTTTTTTTGCGTGATTCACATTCCACAAGCAATGAACACTAATTTCAAGATGAGCGAATTAAGTCTTCAGCATGAAGAGGAAAAAAAGAAATTGAGATCTACATCAGTATGATGCCTATGATGAAGTTAATGAGGATCAACATCGAATAAGATACATCCAGCTCTAAGAATGAAGAAGGGAATGAAGAAACTCGAGATGAAAAGAAATATATACAATCTAGTGTAGAAGAGTTTGCAAAAAAGCTCGCCAGTAACAGTATCAATTCGAAGAAGAAGGCTACTAGATACAGAAAATTCACTAAAGCACAAACAATAGAACTTATTGAGTTGATAGCTGAGATAGTCTCGGTAAAAGAAGCAGCTTTAAATATTGGCATCGTTTCAAGAACGGCATATTGTTTTAGAAATTAATGAATGGAAATGTTCTTTTTTTTGCAGAAAAGAAAAAGAAGGGACGTGTTAGCAGAACTCTTTTTGACTTGAAAGAAGAGCATACAACATTCTTAATCAAGATCATTTATGAGTTTGCGACCAAGTATATTAATAACTTGCATTTAAAGCATGTATCCAATATGCAATTCATATTTCACATTGTATTTTTTTTTTCCTATAGTTATCTAGCTGATAGATGATAACTGCTAATAAGAGGATAGTAACCATGATGAGGCTCAACAAGTTTTTAAATTGTGCTATAAATATTTATTGGCTATTTATACAGCCCAATTTAGCTGCGAATTCTACGAAGGTCGATTTTTATGTCTAGACCACATTATGAAGCCCTATTACTCCTTAAAGTTTACTGTTATCTCTAGATTATGCTTCAGAAAAGAGAGAGCGAGAGAGAGATAGTTTACATTACTACTCTTTATTTTTGTAACAAATACTATCATGAAAGCGAAAATCAGCCAAGTACATACTAAAAGGATAGTAATAACGTATATTTACCTTCATATTGCAGAAAATTTGATAGAGTCAGACATAACCTCTAGCTTGTCTTTCACGTTGGGTTTTATCAATAACGAATCTTCATAAATAGGATCATTGAGCTCAAACCGAAGGTTCTATAAATAAAGTGTTCCCTTTAAAATTTTTATGTTGGTGAGTAAAAATTAAGGTCAGGCGAAAAAGATATGCATCATACCAGCAGAATGCACAAAAAATACTTTAGTGCAGCGAAATGTTTCTATACTACCAAAAAGGGCTTTTGAACCCTCGATAAGTAATTTTATCTTAAAATCTTGGTATTCACGGTTAACTGACATAGTAATTCGTGAAGAAGCAACGAAAAAGTAAATGTCTTTAAATACCCTCCATCTTTGAGTAATCATAAAGAAACTAAGTGTCCGTAAATGACCGATCTGGGTGAGATAGCATTATCATTTATATATTCCTTTAAGTTTTATGTCATGTCGTTCAACATCTCAGGACTTTTCTTGTATTTTTCAAAAAAAAAAAAAAAAAAGAAAAAGAAAAAAGAAAACTTGCTGAAAATACAATATCAAGTCTTAATACAACTTTATCCTAGACTTTAATAAATATGAGAATGCTGTTCATCAGAAAGAAGCTGTCATATTCTTTGTATCATGCACATAAAGAGCATACAGAATCAAAGATGAAAAAGATATTACATGAATATCAATGCATCCTCTGAGGTTATGGAGATCAGCGTTTTAAGAAGTCCTTGCGCACTTACAACTTTTTTGTTTTACTACTATTACAAGCATGTCGATTTAAAGACCAAAGAAAAATTATATTGAGGCATCCAGGAATAATTCAGTGACAAGTACAAGTTAATGAGAGCCCTTTATCATAAAACGGCAAATAATTTCAGAGCTAGCTTTTTCTTTTTTTTTATATTTATTAACATTTGATCTACACAAAAAAAAATCCTAAAATAACGACCTAGGAACTGGTGTCTACAATTACAAACTTCTTGGTATGCTTTGCAGTTTGCTCGGCTGTGTTAGGCTTGGGTAAAGTAAATTCTGCTTGCTCACGTTCAATAGCACGCTTTTCAAGGTCCTTGTAAGGCATGATGTTAAGTACTTTAGCTGCATCCTTTGGTCCAAAAGTAGCATCTTCTTTTAATGTCTTAAACTTTGGTTTGCCAACGTTAGGGAAAACGTCGGCTAAGGGTTCCTTTAATAACTCGATTGTTTTATCTACACCCATAAGTTGTTCCATGCCCTTTGCGAATTTCTTTTGTAAAGCAACGCCCTATTATTTATCTTTCATCAGTATTTTAATAAATGAATTAAAGCATATTCCATACATTCATTTCCATTTCTTTCTCGGTCGACTTCAACTTCAAAATAGCTTCTACACGTTTTAAAGAAATGCCGAATTTTGTTGCAAGCTTTCTTACAGTCCAATTTTCAGAGTCGGAAACAAAAGCTTCGTATATCTCTTGTTTGGTGGCATCAGAAAGAGGTGGTCTAGGTTGAAACAATGGATTGTTAGGGAAAGGCTATCGAAGTTGCATAAGTATCAGAAGCAAAATTAAAAAAAGTAAATGAAAAACCTACAGTTGCTGCAAGATAATTTGTTGTACCCTTTGAAGGACGACTAAATTTATGACCGGTTTCTTTCATCCACTCATGGAATCTGCGGCGTCTTCTAGAAAGCTTAATGGGTTCAACCTCTTCAGCAGGTTCAGCAACATCAGCTTCAGGGGTCTTTGGTGTCTCTTCCTCGTTAAAGCGTTGAGCTGAAAAGGAGAAAAATCTCTGGTTGTGTAAAAAGTTAAATCCAGCTGCTGTTGAGTAAACACTGTGTCCTTTAAGAAGTGGTTTAGCTGTAATGCACAATCGAGTAGCTTGCATGTTGATTTTAAAGAAACAAATGTGCCCTTGTCAATGAGCCTGCGATATAAAATATCTGATAAGCCGCAAAATTTATGTTACTTGCTTTCTTAGTGGCTGCTTTCCAAGTAGAGCCATTTTAGCAATTCCGGTCCGGAAGATTTCAAATAACTTCATACTTGATCACGCCAGCTTCCTTTTCAGGGCCAAAATTTTTGTACAAAAACCCAATGAAAAAAAATTAGAAAATAAGACACGTTTATGCGTAGGTGAAGTACAAAGTAAAGCTGAAATAACAAAATACCTATGATAGCTATTAGCTTTATGTCTTGTTCTTATCGGAATACACAAGGTGAATCCAAAATTTCTACAACCATTGATTGTTGGTACCTCGAAAGGCACATAGAGCATCTCAGTTTGGCTATACCGCAAAAGTATAAGTGATTCCTTTTCTCTTTTTTTATTTTTTTTCTTTCTTTTTTTCTTCATAAAATAAATATTGTGTTCGCTATGTACAATCCTTCTGTATGCTTGAAATCAACTTATGTATATTCTACCAATTAATTTTGCATTCAATGTTGTATAGATAATAGTTGACAACGGATCAAAGTTTTCTAAAGTTGGCTTTAGTCAAGATAAATTGCCAAAGTTTGTAAGTTTTATGAAGCATAAATAGCCAGCTATAAACAAAAATGAAATTATTGAAACGGTGATGAAATAAATTATACTTCAATATTAGGTTTTCGAAACCGTTCTTGGCCGTAAGCCTACAAAAGGGATCATTCTAAATAAATCGAACGAGTACTATGTTGGTGAAGAGGCACAGAATATCCGTAGGTATCTTGATCTTCGGTACCCTATTGAACATGGCATTATTGTAAATTGGGATGATATGGAGAAAATATGGGAGTATACGTTTTATGATAAGCTCTCTGTAAATCCTGAAGAGCATACAGTTACTATAACAGAAGCGCCCCAGCAGAGAAAAGATTATCAAGAAAGGATTTTGCAGCTTTTATTTGAGACATATAAAGTACCAAACTTATACATTAACAATCAAGCATCCCTGTCATTATATGCCTCTGGACGTAAGACTGGCCTTATTATCGATTCCGGTCATACAAGTACCTATGTAGTCCCAGTTCAGAACGGTCATGTTATTCGTGATGCTATATATCGAATGGATTTAGCAGGCCGAGATATGACAGATTATATAAAACATCTCATTTATAAACGTTACAATAGTTCAAGTTCCTATATAGATACAGAGATAATTCGTATTATCAAAGAAAAACTTTGCTATGTTGCTCTTGATTTTGAAAAAGAACATTTATCTCAGAGCAATGAAAAGTACTTTATGCTACCTGACGGAAAAAGTATCGCTATAGGCACTGAAAGGTACTATAAACAGAGCAAAAGTGCTAAATGTAATTCTGACCTTAAACGATGCCACTTTGAAGCTTTATGGCTCCTGAATCTTTATTTCAGCCCAGTATACTTGGTTATGATATAAATGGCTTAGATAATAATATATGGCTCTCACTTAAAAAATGTAGTTCAGATATTCAAAAGGACCTTTGCGCGAATATTGTTTTGGTATATTTCTCAGTAAAAAAATATATGTTTTACTATTTTATTTATTTCTTTTGCTAGAGCGGAGGATCAACTATGATTCATGGTATAGAGGAGCGACTAAGGAAAGAACTCTCTATACTTCTGCCTTCACCTTTAAAAATCAATATGATAACTCCGTCCAACAGACAGTACTCAGCTTGGATTGGTGGGTCCATCTTAGCATCGTTATCTACATTTCATAATATGTGTGTATCAAAAGAGGTAAGTGAAATAGAGGATAGGAATTATTAGAAATAGATTCATATGGCTTTATTTCTTTTATAGGAGTACGATGAATTTGGAGAGAACATTATTAAAAAGTTTACTTGAACAAAAGAATTTGGCCAGTTTGGCTGAGTTTTTAATGTTTTTCAATTGTTAACAAGGGGGAATATGTTCAGTTGTCGCTCTTTCTTCACATTTATAATGAGTCCCGAAAAAAAGAATCCTCCTTGCGACTATGTTCCATTGAAAGAATGTCTTGCAAAAAACAATAATGACCGTTCAAAATGTCTTAAAGAATGGGAAGAGTTTCAGCGTGCTTGTAGAGAGAGAAAGTAAAAAACAAAAGCAGCAGAAAAAAAAGAAATTTGTGCTTATGATTCTTTTTGATTTCGCTCATTTAGACAACTAGTAAATGACAAAAGTGAATGTGAAGCCTGTAAGAGTTAAATACATTTTCAAATTCGAGGAAAATTGAAGAAAACAGTAATAAATTCTAATTGCTACGATTGATATGTAAAAACACTTTATGCCACTAACTGTATATTCAGTTTATTGTTTACGTTTGTTTGTGTTTTTATTTTATTTAAAACAAAGGGATCATATAAAGATATACTCTTCTTTATGTATGCAAATATGTTATAGTTGAAGAGAAAAATAGTTTGGCATGGCTTTCCAAACAGTTTCTGGATTAATCCAATACACAAAACTACTTTTGATTCTCTTTTTTTCTTCAGGTTCATCATTGAAAAAGCGTTCCAATCCTTTTTCTTGTCGCATAAAGAGCATGTCTGTATATCTCAATCTTGTTGCTGGACAAAAATCGTTTTTACCATCACCAATGTATGCAACCTTTTCCAATGGACCATACTTTTTTAATAGCATATCCAGTTCTTTTCCTTTACAAATGTTTACGGAGCAAGGATTAGTACAATTGTGCTGTGGATCAGATGCTAAAATATAACGTTGGACACGCAGTCTGCCTTTTTCATCAATGTAAGCAGGATTAGTGATTACTTGAGTTACACAATCTCGGACATCGTATGCCTAAGTTGGATTAATAGAGATGTTGGAAAAATAAAAATAACTTACTGTCAAAATGGTTTCAATATAAAATGTGTTGGCATCCGACAATAAGATAACTGGAATCTCTTTCGATTTCAAATCCATTAATACATTACGCATCTCTTGAGACTAATATCTTCTTTAGCAAACTATAGCTTGGTATCCTTTTATCTTACAAATGGAATTGTCTTCAAGTTTTGAGCGATATCATTTATAGCAACACCATTATCTTGAAGCTTACAAAGAGCATAATCCCTAAATATAAAAACATAAAATTTATATTCAACCGTATTCTATTATGTTTTTACATCAAATCAGTCCACTGCATCGAATTTTCATTTCGTTTCACTTCGAGCCATAATTCAGGTGATAGGTTATAAATAGTCCAATAATCACTGTCTTGTTCGATAAGAGACCTCAATATATCTTTTAGTATTGACATCACTTGTACTCTTTTTATTATTTTTACCAGTCAAAGTCAAACACAGCGATACCTAAATTCATAATAAGCTTTTGTTTTGAAACTAGCAAAAGAAAAAAAAAGGGAATAGTTCTCTTTCTTTTTATAAACAGTATGTTTGAATGTCAGACGTTATTTCCCTTCTCGCCCAATCAATATGATTTTATTGTGCTTGCATAAAAAAGTATCTTTACAACAAGAGCGTGAATCACCTGAAAATAAAAATATTTGGCTGATAAATTCCGACAGAAACGTGAAGTCAAATAAGTTTCGGATTTGTCAACCTTCTAATGGTGAAAAAGCGAGGGAGTGCAATATTTTAGAATTTTTTTTGTTTATTTTTATTTATAAAATATGATAAGAGCCGCACGTCTGAGAACGGCTTGAACCAAAAGAAACAGTGTGTAAACGATTAAACAAGCCAGTCAAGATCGAGTCTGCCCCTTTTAAGGGCAGCAAACTAGGACATAGTACTAGTGACCAGTTGTTTATCGATAAAAGGAAAGCCTTCAACAATAAATCTCTAATAGGCAATCCAGATAACAGAGAACACATAGCAGCTGAGGGTTCAGAAGACAGTGTTGTTAACAAAAGGAAACCACTGAAAAGACCAGAAGAATGAGCATTTCTATTTCACAAAGTGACAACTTGAAATTGATTTATCTTTTTTCTTCAGTTGTCGTTTTTTATGCTTCAATGATTTATGAAGATAATAAAGGCAGCATGGCTTGAATTATTGTAGCTTAACAATGCACACTGGAGTAATATGCTCAGGAAGATATATCCAACACCCCAAGAGACATTTTTTTCTTCAACAATTTAATTCTCAAACTTAACTTTCTACATAACTTGGAGAAACCTCCTTTTTTGCTTTTACATTTGTATAATTCATATGTTAATATAATTTTGATCAAACATGCTCTCAGAATTGCCATGTTATTACTGTAATTATAAATAATAGGATTTATGATGTATCTTTGAATTCAAGAAATGAAAGACAAAGAAAGTATTGATTTAATTACGAGCCTTGAAGAAGAAAGAACTCTCGCCTTTGCATGTTGTACGCTTCCGGTTGTGTTTTGTAGATCTTTCACTGTACAAGTTGTCTCTTTTTATTGTCTGTCTTTTTGGGGCATACTTTATGCTTGAGAGGAATGCTTGAACTTCTTGACTTCATGTTTATATATTTTGCTTATTGACTGTATGTATTAACGTTTTTCATCTTTCATAGCGTTTAATAACGCTTAAAACTTTTTTTGGTGATTTATGCGCATAGTTTGAAGCTCGTCAACTATTGCAATAAGGTATTGTAGCTATTTGTAATTTTTTTTTTTTCGCAATTATTATAAACAGATATATCAATCTGTATACTTCAACATTGTTTTTACAAATGCTCAATTTGAAACGAATTATCCGACTGTCGCCTTCTTCCTCCTTATGCTCTCTCAATTGTGTAGTTTAGCAACAATAAAAGCTAAAATAAAGGAAGAATTCCTGAACTACTTTTATTCTTTAACATTGCAAACCTAATAAGGTATATAAAGAAAACAGCTTTGGGACCAAATACGATCCCTTTTTTTCATTCTTTTTAGTGTAAATAAGATTATAAAATTGAGATTGTATAAAAAATGAAGTATAATCAAAAGTAAATCATGTCAAAGTGGAATACAATCAAAATAAAAGGATAAGAGGGATATTTATGTGTTTGTGTTTTTCTAATTTTGAATTTTTTTTTATTTATCTTCCTCAAAAGTTACACCAACTACTTCACAGTATTTTTGCTGTTGCTAACTTCCTCTTCAACATAATCTCTTTGGTTATTTTTCGTCGCAAAAACTGAATGTTCATTCAAATTATTAATTATCTTATCGTTTGTTCATTTCATGAACCAACTAGGAACTTAATACCTTGCCAATATCAGCGGAATTAGCTTGATGAAATAATGTTCGAAAAGCTTAGTAAAACGATTGCTACTTGATAAGCTTTGTTGGTTTGACACTAAAATTTGCTTCTATCTACACTGAAATGACAATCCTCATTACTACAAAAGCTTGAAAAAACTGACAGCATTTACTCTTTGGCAAAAAGCATATTGATCTCACAAAAACTTCTACTGGTTTAAAACTTTGGATTTCTATTTTTTAAGAATTACGAGCTTTTCTCAAGCCAAACCTCCATTTCCAGTAATAAATTTTTGACCTTTGCCTCGCTAAGGTAATTTTTTGGGCCTTCAGCTATGGCTCAGGGTCTCTGAGCTTTGAAAAAGCTCGTGCTGCTGCAGGTTTTTTTTTTCAATAAAATGATTAAATTGTAGGGCATCCACCCACACTTTTTTTGGACCTTCGCTATACTACAGTAAAAAGTTGATCGGCCTGCGCTTTGATGAAATGCGCAAAATGAGGTTTTAATACTCACTGAATGGATTTTCAAGTGCATATAAGCCTTATAGCAAGAAATACACATTTTTTTAATTAGAGATTATTTTAAATTGTAGCATTAATGATGTATTCCTTTATCAACTTGCATTAAACTACCAATAAATGTCAAGTTCTACGTGTGAAGAAAAAGTTAGCCTATTTTCCCAATTTAATGTGCTTATTTTTACCATCTTGGGACGAACTTCAACGATATCTTCTGGTACAAGGAAAATAGTTGCTCCCACCTTACGAGCAATAGAGATAGCAAGTTTTGCATTATTGAAAGCGTCTTCTTCAGTTCTTCCACTGGTCACCATACTGTAATCCACATAACCTGGTTTCATACCATTGAGTACATCCAAAAAGAAAACACCTGTGCTAAGGGAAGGATCTTTGAAGGATGTCATCTTGCTCTGTTTGCCCCCACGTTGAACTGTTTCGTTAGCCCAGCGAACAAGATCTTGATCAGAGACAGATCTTCCATTCTTGTTGAGGGACTGAAGCGTGTGAACAACATTTTCACGCATCAATTGCCATACGAGGCCCAATGTCAAAGTCTTTTGTCCATCAACAATATCAGAGCCTTGAATGCCAACAAGAGAGAAACGGAGCTCTTGTCCGAGGTGGACAGCATAGTTACAGTTTTCGATTTGCTTGAATCGAGAGAGAGGTTGCTTACGACTAGCAGCTCGCCAGTTGACAACACCAGGAACAACCTTTTCAAATGCTTGTAATAAAACGACACCGTCTTGTAAATCTTCAAACAAGTTATAGACACCGGGTTCGACGTTTAAGCTGTTGAGCCAAAGAGTAAACATGCGAGATTCACGTTCGAACTCAGCATCAAATTCTTCAATCTCAGGAGCTTCTTCTTCTGATAAGGGATCCAAGCCAGGATGTGTATTGAATAAATGGGCAACAAAAGCCAGGTTAAGTTTTGGGTTACCAGCCACCAAAGCCGTAGGGGTTAAATATTTACGGCATTCAATCCTTTCGGCATTATCCAAAATCATTTCTGCTCTCTTTAACAAATCGCGTTCTTGAAGTGGAGCACGAGAGCATGACTCTGGCTTGAGCTGATTTAATAAAATCGTGTAATTTTCACCGTCAGCAACATCCTTGGAAAAGTTGGAGACTCTAACATATAAAGTGTTAGCATGTAAGTCTTTTATCTACAAGTATGCTCGCTTTACCTTCGTTCCCAACCAGCAGCCTTCAAATGATAGTTGAACCATCTAAGCAAGATTTGATCTGGAGGCAATTTCAAAAAATCATCAAGTGTTTCATCTTGTTCCAAAAGTCGATATAATTCAGGATGCTGTTTAATATCAATCTTACTCAGCAAGCCACGTTTAATGATTTGCCAAATCAAACCAAGAATCAAGTGTTCACGACCTTCAATAATATCAGTTGAGCCAATATTAACTACTGAGCAGCCAATAGCTTTTGCTGAGTTAATCACAATATTGTTATTTTCAACCATTTGGAAGCTGTTCAGTTTGGATTTTACGTTTAGTACACGCTCATCAATTGTATCAGGAACAGCGTCATTGATAAGTTTACAAAGGATAAGGCCATCTACACGCATTGGACAGTTAGTTCACATAAACTTTTACTAAATTATTTTCCCACCTTTGCATTCATCAAAGATTTGCATTGTATTTGTTGGAATAGGTACTCTGCTTCCAACATGAATATCTCCGGTCAAAACACCGTTAATGTGTCTTGTGAATTCAGTACGTTCATCTTCATTGATGGTGTGTGTAACATTAGCATTAGTTCCGTGGACCTTAATTTTGTTTTGATGAACATCAAATGCACCCTTATTGCGTCCTTCTTTTAATTTTGCTGCAAGCTATAACAATGAGGTTGCCAAGAAAAAAAAAATAAAGAGTAAGTGTCAAAGGTATAAAAAAGAAAAGAAAATCTTGGCATAATCCCCCCCCCCTCTTTTTTTTCTTATATTTGTTTTCTCGGCAATAAAATTGCTCCTTTAAACGCGTCTTTTAAGTGTATTCATGCTCTATAGTACATTACCTCGATAAATTCCTCTACGTCGATTTTACCGACCGTATTAGTACTGACATCCTTTAATGTAGCTCTAATCTCATCATAGTTATCACTGTAGCCAGTGTCTTTACAAGCTTTTCGAATTTCATTATGGTCGAGATAACCATCTTGGTCCAAGTCAATTTCACTGTTGTTTCATATTTAATTTTATTACAACGAAACATGTCTATTTTTTTCTTTTTTTTTTTCTTACTTGAACTGGTCTATCAAGTTATTTATATCGTTTACTTGTAACTGTGGATATTTACGTTGAAGAGTAAAAGCGTTTACAACCATTTTTTCACGTCGATAAAGTAGTGGTAAAGTAAAAAAAGAAAAAAAGGAAAAATAGGTTTCAAGGATGGGGAATTGGTGTTTAATAGAAGAGGGGCGGCAAGCTAAATTCAAATAATGACGCACAAAAGATAGTTACACCAACTCATTTCATTTCTGTCTTTCTTTTTTCTTTAATGAGCCAGAATCCTTTTGAAGATGCATCCAGTAATCCCTGGTCAGATGGTAGGCCAAATTATGGGAACGCATATGACAATACTCCTCCCGCACTTCCACCAAGAATCAAGGAAACACCGACTTTAGTTCCTAGCTCACCTTATAGAACACAGCCTTCGCCTTATGAAACACAGCATATGCCTTCACATTCTGCCTATCAGCAGCCTTCTTGGCAACAGCAAGAATCAAACAAGGTGCTTCAGGAACCTGCATACAATAATACCAACGTCTATCAATATCCTAATACGCCTTATGGAAGTAGCTCTCCTACAGTAACAGCCAGCGCTTATTCCCCTCAACCAACACATACCGAAAATAATACCACGTTTAATAATGATTATAATACTAAACCAGAATCCGTGGCTACCCCCGCCAAAACAACGCCCTCAAAATTGAGGGTACTATTTAGAATTATACTATTTATATTTTCTGTTGGGCACTTAGGCTTTGCAGCAGGAGCCTCACCTGTAAGCTTTTAATTGAAATTAAAACAGCTAAAAACTTATCCTGTTTTGATTAGTACTCTGGTAAACCTATTCCATTTGATAGTAGTACATGCTTTTACTTTCTTTTTGCAGTGGTAAAGAATACATGGGTATTTATTACTTAAAACAAAGCATTTCTTTATAGGCTGTTATGTCAATTATTTACTCTGGATTTCACGTTTTTCTTTATCTGTTTAGAAGATTTGGAAATGTTGGTAAAATGAAACGATTCATCTTAATTTTATGTGATTTATTTATGGCAGCCTTATGGGGTATTGGCATTATTGTCGAAATAATGCAATATCGTTGCTCTCCAGGTGGACACAATCATTGGTGTGACTTTTACAATACTTCCATCTTTTTTGGTTTTGTTTCCTTTATTTTGTATGTTGTCCTAGTTGGTTGGGATATTGTTGGTGGCTGTAAAGCAAGAAAGAAATAATATAGAAAAAGTTATAGACAAGCCTCTAGATTCTACAAAACAATTATATTTTATAAAAGACAAATGATTAAATTAATAAAATATTGCATATACACAAAAAGGAATAAAATTGATTTAGCTTTTGATAGAATCATAAAAATTAAGTACATTTCTACTAATTTTCCAAAAAAACTCCTTCAATCCTATAACAACGTCATGCCCTGTAGGACCATTGACAGCTTGAAGAAAAGGCATGCCTCTAAGCACAATATAAGCATAATCTACAGCTCTATCAAAGTCTCCAGGATTATCAGGAATCAAAGCAGCAAATGGTTGGGCTTCATTATTATAGCTTGCTAAAGCTTGAGCGATCATTGGCTTAATGTCTATTTCAGGTGCAATTCTACCATTCTCCATCGATATATTATGCACCCTAAGCATATCTCGTACCAAGGTGCCTAACCGAGGCACGGTCTGATCCCAGGCAACATCCTCTTCAAGCATATCCACCAGGTCATCAATACGACCGTTAGTGGCTTCAGGATTGACTAGACGTTTTGTAACTTCAAGAATCATTTCCTCAAATTGTTCTCTAAACTCTCGAATTTGAAGTACCTTGACCATCAAAGGTTGCTTGTACATACCAGGAAACGTTCTGTAGTCACCTGTAATCATAGGATCCAAACTAGAGACACTAAATCCTAATGTCGAATCCAAGTCTGCTGAAATGTAAATGTAGTTGTTAGCATCAGGGTTTTTAAAGAGATAGAAGTTATGAGCATTGTTCAAGTAGCCATCAAAGTAAGCATTAAGTACCTCAAGTACCATAGCACGAAGATAAGTATCCATGTTGATCTTTGAATTCCAAAGATCAACTATGTTCTTGCCTTCTACAGGGGCTTCTGCAATAAACCTGGTAAGTTTCTGAAGTGGGGCAAAATTGCCTTTTTTGCCCGCCTTCAATTCATACTGTCCATCGCCATAGGCAGTTAAGTTCTTCATGTATCCCAAATCAGAATCATGATGGGTTGAAGAGCGACCGTTGGCCTGATAGACATTACCGCCATCATAGTCCTCGTCACCATCCCCAAATTCAAGGGCTGTCCAAGGATCTTGGAAGGTTTCAATCAAGCCAAAGAGACCGATCTCTTTGTCATTCAGGAAAACACGACAATAAGAGAATTCAGTAGAAGGAAGACCAAGAGATTTGATCATGTCATAGGCAAGTTGTTCACGCATGTAAGATGGATCATTAGCTAAAGACCTTAGCTTGATGCGCATAAACCCATATATCTTTTTATGATTTTTCAGTTTAATGTTATAAGAAACTTTGGGCATCCACCGAGATTCATGGCCAGCAATAGAAACTTTTACATTACGATAGAAAAGACTGTCAGTCAAGGAAACATAGGACATGCTAGCAGTAATGTCAATATTTTCAAAGTAGTTATTATGCATGTTATCCAGATCTTGCTGATTAGTGATCAAGTGAATAGTAGGAATTTCGCCTTCTTTATGTAGTTTGGTAGGGATTCGTCTGATGATCGGTAATGGTTCATAGACTTGAGGAAATGGCGTGATCTGTTTCTTGTTCCATGTTCGATTAAAATATTCATTGACAGTGTCAGTTATTTCTGGTGGCCGATAAAATTCCTCAGCTGTGGCATGGTGATTTTCTATATTGATTTTAACATATCTGTAGCTTTGTCGAGCTATGGGTGCTTTGCCGCTGTATAGTATGGTGCTTGGTCGATCAAGTTGAAGGATGTGGACGGCGTTATCAACTTCAACTCCCATGAGCTGAGAGTCATTCAACAGGGCAATGACACTGTAAGTGATTTCTTCAACAAGGTGTTTTCCTTCTACAATTACAAAAGCAGTAACAAGAACGGAGGCTGAGGGTACGCAAGTTAATATATGAGAGTATTTTACTTTGTATAAAAGTGAAACATACTTACAAATAGAAAGCCAATTGATCAACATTATTTTTCTGTAAAACACAAAGAATAAATTTTACACTTATTTATACATTTTTTAGGGGTTGCGTGTTTCAATGTAATCAAAATTTCAAAACCATCCAAATTTACTCGGTTAAACTAAATTAGAAAAAAAAAAAGGGGGGGGGAGATTCCTGTCAATACATCAACATTCTGCCTCCAATCGTGTAGACTTTTTTTTTACTAAATTAATTCATATTCCTCATCAAAATGAATTAATTATAAAGTACGAAACAGCATGATACATGTCCATTTATCAATTTTATCTGCCACATTTTTTCGCTTCAATTTGGTGGGTGATACTAAAGAAAAATGAAATAAAAACTAGCAAAAAGTATATAACCTTTGTAGCTATACAGTTACAGCGGCCAATTAGCAAAAGAGAGTGGTACATATTAACAAAAAATAATAAACAAATTAAGAGAAGAAACTGTTACAATAAGTTGAATCAATAGAAATGGTCTTTATAGATTGCTCTCTAACAGCACAGAAAATTAATTTCTGCATAAAATAGACTAGCCTACTGTAAAATGCTTCTTGATTGGGCTGTTTCCTCAAAGCTTAATTCAATTATTAACAAATAGTGAAAAGTTAGCTACAGAATAGCGATGGATTCTGAATGCGCGGTAAGCAACACAAAACAATGAAAGGATAAAAGCTATTCAAGAAAAATCAAGTTGGTGGTTCGTAAAGGTCCAACGGTTTATAGAATACCTTAGAAGAACTTCTGGAATGGAGGGTGCTTAATCAAGCATAAAATGTCAATGAGATTACCTGATACCAAAAATAGCGCGATCGATGGCGCTACAGTTTTAAATTACAGACGATCGTTGAAATGGTCTAGTGTAAAATAGAAAAGAAGGGGGAGGGGATACTATATCACTGAAAAACAGTAAGGTGAGCACTTTTTTGGGAAAGAAGAGAAGATCTACAAAAGGCATATAATAATAATCTACATATAGTTTGAGAAAGAGTCTATAAGGCAATAGCGAAAAAAAGAAAAAGCATCATTACTTTCCCTAAGCTACTATTTCTTACTAACCTTTTGCAGCTATAAAAAAAGACCCTTAATAAATAATTAATAATAACAATAATAGTCAAAGAAGACCAAAAAGAATTATAAACACAAAAAAAAGCCACTACATAGTAAATGGCTATCTTTTATTGTTTGAATAAGAGAGAGGAGGATGAGAAAAATAAAGTGCAGCCACCACTCAGTTAGTTTTCCTTGTATTCAATTACAAAGAGGTCGGAAGGAGATGGGTTGGTTCTGTTGTTGTTCACACACAGCTTGCATCCATCAAAGGTATTGTCGGCATGTGGACCAAAGCTATATCCAGGACCACTTTGCTTGATGTAGATGATCTTCTTACTAGCGTCATAGGTCCATTGATACTTTTCATTGTGTTCATTTTCCTTTTGAACTAAGGTCTTGTGGTTGGAAGTGTTGGGATCCCTATCGATGTAGCCAATGACCTTGCCGGTCTGAACATTGACTACTTGCTCCTTTTCATCATAGTACCAGACCTGCTTACTTTCCCAGTCATTGTCAACCTTCTTCTTCAATACAATGTAGGCATCGACGTCTATACTGTTGTTTTCAACATCAGCAACTAAACCACTTTGGTTGTGCTTCAAGTAAAAATGCTTGTTCTTTTCCATGTTTGATATCTAATTAATGGTGATAAGAATAATAAAAAAGAGATCGGTAAGTAAAAGAGCTTTATTTTCCCTTTTCTTTTTCTTGTTCAGTTTATTATACCAGAAACGTACAGATGAGATTCGAGAGTAAAGAAACATATTCACAGAAGATAATTGTGGGTTTATATAGTTTTTCTTTTCTCCTTTTCTTTTTTCACTTTTTCCTTTTCCTTTCCATATCCCTCGTTCTCTTTCCTTTTTTTCATGAACGAGCCGAACAGTATGATGATTGTCGTATTATTTGTGTCATACAAATATTTTAAGAGTTTATAAACAATTCACATAAGTAAGCCATACTTTACTTAAATAAATATTATTAATAGCAAAAAGAGTACCCTGATCAAACTTAAAGGCTTGATCTGACAAGAAAAGAAAAAAGATTTATTATGCGATCTAGACGCTTATCCTTTACAGCCAAAATATTCAAGTAACAAATTTATGACAAACATTTATATACAAGTTTTCCCAATATTTCCTCATCGTATACATGAGTATATGAACATATATATATATATATAGAATATATAACATTCCCTAAAGAGAGATAATACCTAACAGTAATAACAACAATGAAAAATAATAATAATACACAAAGCACATAGCTTTCCCTTATAAGATATATCAATGATATACTTGACGTTGTTTTTATAATCTTATCTACACATGGCTTTATTGCTTAGTTGATAAGATAATGCCCAAAAAAAAAAAAAAAAAAAAAAAAAAAAAAAAAAAAAAAAAAAAAAAATTAAAAGGCAGTAAAGATCAAAGAGGAAGTACATAAGAATAGCATTTGTTTACATTTTGTGTAATATAAAGCTGCATAATATTTTACTTTTGAATGTTTAGTAATACAATACTATTTCCTCACATGACATTATCTTGCCATACGTCAAGGATGTGAGGCAGGTACTCTAGCAATTTTGTGTTCTTAAAGAGATGAAAAATTGTTTAACTATCAATAAACGTAAACAAAAATCATGCATGATTAAGCTTTAAAATTTGAATGACCTGAATTGTAAGCTCCATAAATAAACTTTAATTGTAATCTATGACTAGCTACAATTCAAAGAGTATTTAATAACGCATTAATTTGCAGTAGATGACGGTTGCATAAAGCTTATGAGTAATGTGGGAAACGATCATAAAAAACATGTATACATAAATAAAAGCACAACAGCTACCTACACAAGCGGTAAGACTAAAGACTAATAAAGCTTTAGTTAGTATGAGCGCGATCATAAGCAAATACTGTGCGATGTTCTTTGGTATTATTCGAGATCATTACATGGAATACTCTTAAATAAGGCCATTGATTTTGTACCTTAATCAAATTTCATTTGTAAACCAAAACTCTTTTCCATAATTATGAAGCAGTGTTATTCATCGTTTTACACCTCAACAAGTTATTTGCATTTCTTGATTTTTTGTACTATTTCTTACATAATTCCGTATTCCGTTGCTAGATCATACATTATTGTGTCGAATATATTTTTGTACCGCCTATTATTCTAAAAATTAGATCAAGTTTTTCATCTTGCAAAGCTGTGATTGCAGCACATGCAATGCTATTCTTTCTTGGAACTATTAAGCTCATTTTTGATATAGAAGCAAACTAGTTGAAAAATGCTTAATTTATATAAGTTTTTTGTGTTTATTGACATGAACATTTTAAGCATACTTGTAACATTTACTAATGTTGGAAGTACATCCAATTGTATGTCATTTTAGTAATATAAAAATATTTATGCTTATATACGGAGCTTAAGCATAGGTCTGTTTAGCTTATACTATTTTTTCCTTCACTTATTTTTATTTACTCGCTATTTATAGCCTAAATACCTTTATTAACAAATAATAATAATAGTGCATTAAAATATAAAATACATTAACAGACTATTCGTTGATTGACTAACGATTTGGAACCTATCTAACTAAGATGATGGTGGACTATAGGGACGAGGAGGACGGGGAGGAGGAGATCTTGGCTTATAAGCAGGTAGACCCATAGTTTCAATTTTAATGCTATTTAGCACAAGAAAATCTAAACGCAAACCAGAAACAATTATATGCAATGCTTTCTGTTATCATTGGATATCAACAACTGACAACAACATTTTCATCATATGTAGTCGACCATGGTAACCATTGTCTTGGCTGTAAATGTTATAGACTGAGATAAAGACATGATTATTGCGAAAATAAACTTGATTTATTGTTTAAAAAATAATCACTTGAATATTAATCGCTTACGCGTTAAAAACAACAATGAAATTATTTAATATAAGAAAACCATTCAAATCATTCAATATACTCAAGATTCTTTGTTGATGAAACATTTCTTGCTAACTATGGAAAGTGACAAAATGAATGAGAAATTTTATTAGTTGTGTCGTAAAAAACCTCAAACAGTTTAAAAATATGGTCAATCCATTGAAACAAATCATGTATACTGATAGGGTATATGATGTGTCAGTCTCAGTCATCAAGACATAAACAAAATAAGAATAAAAGTGCTTACCTCCGAAAAGTAAAGCAATCATCGATTGCAGCCTAGTTCTGCTTCCTTTTCAGAAGAGAACGGCAAGAATTTTGTTTACAGTGTGGAATTGACTGCTGTTTAGAAAGGCTTAATGAAGCCGGGAGTATGACCATGTCCATAAATGAAAGACCAGATAGTGACGGAAGAAGACCAGATAGCGAAAGAAGAGGACCAGAGAGCGAGACAATATGTGTTTTTTCTTTTTCTTTTTATGCATATTGTTTTTAAACTGAAAGGGAAAAAGACGATGAATAAACAAAGCAACACTTCCATTCACTCTTTTTAAATGTCTTCTTTTCTTGGAACACGATGCGTACCCCTGTTTTATCATTTTTTATCTTATCAGGTCAGTTATGATGCAAAAATTGATTGTTCTTTAACATTCACTTGAAGCAACTTATGCAAAAAGAGGATAAGGTATAAATGTAACTCTCTCATTAAAGTTCAAAACTACGTCTGCCTCTTCTATATGCTTAGCAAAGAAGCAAAGAGATGGCTTCTTTTGTAGCTTTCTAGAAGGAACCTGAAACAAGATTTACCTTCTCAAGGTTTTGAACTTTTATAACACTTTTTTTTTTTTTTTTTTTTTTTTTAAGTTGAACAACAAAAAAGCTTTATGTAGGGAACCTCAAATCCCTTTCTATTCTTAAAAAGGGTCTTCGAATTCTCCTTTCTCAGCCCTTTCTCAGTTTCAACGTTAATATCGTTGATGCTGTTGGCACAAGTTGAATTTTTAGATTTTACTTGTATAGATAAATCATGCTTTATTTTCCCAAAGAAAAGCAGAGCAAAGTAAAATGATACAAACTAGTAAACTTCGGCTATCTCACAATTGGTGTGATAGATCGAAAGGCTATTGTAAAAGAGGTTAGCAAGATATTTCTAATCAGCTCTCCCTTAGTCTCTTGTAACGATATATCACTATTTGTATTCATTAAAAATCCGTGACTACATAGGAGAAGGAGCGTGTTAAACACCTTAAAGCCATAATTGCAGATGTAAAAGAAAGTCTGGAAAACGCACATTTATATATTTTTATTTCTTCTCAATAAACTAGTTTAAGTACTCTGAACTCAACGACTATTAGTCAGAATGAGTGGCCTTTGTTGATGGCTTCGTTGACTTTGTCTTATCTCTTTAAGTCATGTCAACCCTTTAGACGTTTGAATCTGTCTTTGGATAATTACTCTCCACTGTCAAAGTTCGATTTTGATATGTCAATATTAGCACCAGTTACGATGAGACCTGACAGGTGAATGCTTTAGTTTTTTAACAAGTATTCTCATTTTTTGAAGTGATAGGACTCATCAGTACTTGAAAAAAAAAATTCGAAAAGGAAATTGCTTTATAAAATTTTGTCGGAGGTAAAAAAAAATCATGAGTCTCATTGAGTCCTACGGGCCAAATACTGCGTCATTTTTGAGGCTAAGAATAGGATATAACATGATTCAGTCTGGTATGTATCTTGTTATAGTTTTGTAAAATCTCAGTCCCATAACCTTGATATGTAAAAATATAAAAAGACTATTAGTAAATTTAAACCAATTGGGGCTGATGTGCTAAGTTTCTTTAGCCACTTTTCATTTATACACAGAGATATACATTTCTAATACAGGTCGTTGTATAAACATCTAATCTTTGTAAGTGGTTCTGTACGAAACTTTAAAGGCAAAGAGTAACCTCAAATTATATTAATCATAGCTTTTATGGTTATGGTTCATATAATGCACTTTTTTTTGGGATAGTTTTGTGTATTTCCAAGCTACAAGGTTGCATTTTATGATACCGACTTCAAAATAAATTAATGTATAAAGCATATTTAGATACTTACATGTTTATGAATAAATATTCAAAAGCATTATAAAATGAAAATCAAACGTTGGCTAATCTTTCGAGATTCTTGTGCTATTTTTTTATATCTATTTTGTGCTTGGATTCATTTGAGGAACATACTTGTAGACAATCGACTTGTAAGGCACACGTATCATGATTTTAATATAGAAAATAGAAATAGCATTATAGCAATTTATAAAATTTTCAAGTTGCTGCCATCCATCAGTAATCTTAGCTAATGTCACCCTGACAGTGCGTTTTACAGATAGAAATAAAAGGTTTATCAAATAAATTAATCCATTTCGGGCATTCTATAAAAGAAAAAAAAATATGTGCTCGTCTTTATCTTTCATTACTTGTTGATTTAGCACTCACTATATTAATAATTTCATAGTACATTTAAAGTGCGGTGAAGACAAAAAAAAACTTTTTGAGACGGGTGTTTGTATAATCCTAGGTGGATGTACATGTATATATACATCGAATTGCTCCTTTAATGTTATGGTTACTTAAGTTGATAATAGTAACTATTTTCTGTCTTTCTCTATCCCTGATAACTTAATAGCATCATCTATGCCGTAAGTAGCAAAGCATAAGCCTAATCAAATATCACAAAAAAACTGAGCAAAGTTCAAACTTTTATGTTGCAATATTTCAGAAATATACAACTATTAAATTTATAACTAAACTTCGATGTATATAAAGGATATATGCTAAGATGTCTCCAATACTTTTTGTGATATTAATAATATCAATTATTGATAATGTTATGGTTATATATCAAAGAGTAATTTTGATATTAATGTTGACTTTAGTTAAACCAATGTTGCTCAACAGTTAAGTCTAAAATCAATTGAGTGTAACAAAAAAGTCAAACTAACAAGGTTAGTCTTGAATTCTCGGATATTTTTGATACAAAAATAAACAAATGCATCCTCAAACAATTTTATGTAGAAAGAGAACTAAAAACTAATGGAGCATATAAACTACGACATTATGCAGCTTTATATTACACAAAATGTAAACAAATGCTATTCTTATGTACTTCCTCTTTGATCCTTACTGCCTTTAAATTTTTTTTTTTTTTTTTTTTTTTTTTTTTTTTTTTTTTTTTTTTTTTTTTTTTTTTTTTTTTTTCGGGGGTTTTCTTTTCCACAAAAAAAAAAAACCCTGGGGGAAAAAAAATTTAAAAAACCCCCCCAGGTTTTTTTTTTTTATTTTTTAAAGGGAAAACCACGGGCCTTGGGGAAAAAAAAAAATTTCCCCGGGGGGGAAAAACGGGAGGAAAAAACCCCCCTTTGGGGAGGGTGAAAATCCCCAAAAAAAAAAA